>NC_132998.1:35011452-35314483 GCF_048564905.1 Vicugna pacos
AAGATCTCATGGAATTGTTACCAGAATTAGATCTGTTAATACATGGAAAGTATTGAGAACAATTCCTGTTATATGAAAAGCACTTGATAACATCTGGCTATGATTATTATTATGAGCCAGTGAGTTCCATTTTTGCATAAGCAGTTGGGATTGGGTGTCGGTAATTTTCAACTTAAAGTGGCCTGACTCAGTTTTACTTTTGTAAGAAATTGCTAAGAGAGAAGACCCAATCCCTCTAACACAAGTTCATTTTTTTACTTCTGATTTTACTGAACTTTCTAGAAATTAGTTTTGGGGACATGTGAGATGGAAGAAAGCTAAATTTTAAATTGCACACTGAATCTGTCATGCCTCTATGTTCAACAAGCATAGTGGACATTGTTAGTCGATTACCTCATGAGATCCATTACCTTCATGACAATACACTGATAGGTTCAAGTCTGTGTCCCCATCTGCCTTATACAAAGCTGATCCAATCTCAGCTTTTGGAGTAATCTTAAATTATCTAAACCAGTGGTTTTCATTCAGGGTGATTTTGCCTACCATGAGACATCTGGCAAAGTCTAGAGACATTCTGGTTGTCATAACTGGTTGGGGGTCAAGGCTAGGGATGCTGCTAAACAACCTGCAATGCACAGAAGAGTCCTCCACAACAAAGAATTATCCAGCCCAAAATGCCAATAGTGCCAAGGCTGAGAAACTCTAATCTAAAAGGAATCCCATCCCTCTTATGAGGGGTAATGATATGTGACTGAATTCCAACGAAAGAAATAGGAGAAGAAGTTTTCTAGATGCTTCTGGGAAAGTTTTTCATCTCTTCTAAAAAAGAAGCTTAGGAGTGTCTCTGTCTTTCCTTCTCCCTCTCTCTCCCTCTTGCTCTCTCTCTCCCATGTCACGTGCTAAATTTGCATGTAGCCTAATTGCTCCAGTTGCCATCCTCCAACACCAAAAGGAACCGGCCTGAGGATTAGAACAGAACAGAGCAATATCAAGATCTTCTGTCTTTAATAACGTATTGAAACCACTGGATCCACCCTGCCTGCCACTGGAGTTGTTCTTACATGAACTAACACACTTCTTCATTTTTAAAGTCAGTTTGAGTTGTATATTTCACGAGTTGCATCAACATAAGCTTTTATTAAATACCTTTTGTGCCAGGAACAGTATTTGGCACTAAAAATATAAAAATGAATAAGACAGTCAATTGGCCCATTGTAAAATATTTATTCTAAAAGAGGACATGGATCCCTAAAGAAATAATTACATGTGCTGTAATAGAGATAGGTGTAATGAGAGCCCAGTGGAAGAAGTATTAGTTCTTGCTTTTCTGGGAAATCAAATCTATCCCCTTACTAAATCCTTTAAGGCAAAGAATCAAATCATTTTCATCTTCTTATTCTCAATATTTGGCATGATCTGTTGTACACAGGCATTCAATCATATTTTATTAATTTAGCTAAGTATTTATCAAAAGAATCATTTTTACTAGCTTCTCTAATGTGCTTGTTAATTTTTTAGAGAATAAGATTGAGTCCAAATGCAATGCATGTTTTAGTTAATACTTCCTCCTATTTTGCCAGAAGTCTCCAGCCCTATCTAGTATGAATGTATGTGTATTTGTTGTACTTCCAAAATGTGTTTAAAATATCTTAAAATATAAAATACAAACACACCTGAAAGGACATTTTTCCAGAGAAGACATACAAATGGCCAATGGGTATGTGAAAAAATGATTGTCATAACTAATCATCAGGGAAATTCAAATCAAAACCACAATATGGGCAATATCACCTCACATCTGTTAGAGAGGCTTCTATCCAAAAGTCAAAAGGTAACAAGTGTTGGTGAGAATGTGTAGAAAAGGGAACACCTGTGCACTGTTGTTAGGAATATAAACTGGTACAGCCACTACAGAAAACAGGCTGGAGGTTCCTCAAAAATTAAAACTAGAACTACCATAAGATTCAGCAATCCCACTTCTGGGTACGTATCCAAAGGAAATAAAACTATTATCTTGAAGAGATACCTATACTCCCATGCAGCATTATTAATAATAGATAAGGTATGGAAACAACCTAAGTGTCCTTCAACAGATGAATGGGTAAAGAAAATGTGACATAGGTATATTCCTATGTGACATATGTGTATTCCATTCCAATATTGTAAAATATGAAATTTTACATATATATATCTATATCTATGTATTCCATTCTGATATTGTAAAATATGAAATTCATAGAAACACATAGTAAAAAATTGATTGGTTGCCAAGGGCTGAGTGGGAGGAAATAGGGGGTGGCTGGTAAAAGGGTTCAAACTTCCAATTATTTAAAAAAAAAAAAGCCTTCTTGGAAATAGAAATGACAGTTGTTAAAATTTTAGAAAAAAAAATCCAGAATGGAATTTTCATATAATCTGGTAATTTTTCATAAGGCAAGAGTGCCACAGCTGGAAGTGATTTCCTTAATCCAGATAGCTAGAGCCTTGTTTAACAAGATTCTCCATCCTAATCTTCTTTCAAAAAAATGTACTGTTACCAACTGGGAGGTTTTAGCTCAAGGAATATAGTTCTAGCTTCTCTTTAGCCTGAAATATTAGAAATATAGGACCCAGAGAAGTAACTAGAATTAAGGAACTCTGGCATGTACCTCTTGAGGAATGACTGGGAGATAGGTGATTTTGATTTCAAGATGTGCTGATAATGTGATGAGTCCACTGAGCATAAGCCACTTTCTGATGGGTGTGTTAGAAGTGGTAAAAGGACACTTCTAAGCACAGATGATCAGTAAACTTGATTTTAGTTCATCTCTAACTGCCAGCTGTGTAATTATACGCTTTTATCTTTACAAAGAAAACTGCCATAATCCTCCAAGATTTTCCAAGTTTAAGAATGTCTCTTCCCTTCTACTTTTTCCTTTCCCACTTCTTTTGCTTGAATTTTGTCTTTTCACTTTGATTAGTGATTTTCAGTTAAACTGTATCTGAATTTTAACTATTTATGAATGACAGATAAAAATTGTATTTACTTAAGGTATACAACATGATGTTTTGATGTATGTATACACTGGGGAATGATTAACATGATCAAAGTCATTAACATATTCATCACCTCTCATAGTTACCTTTTGTGTGTGTAGTAAGAACAGCTGAGATCTACTCTTTTAGCAAATTCCAAGTATACAACACATTATTACTAGGTATAGTCACCATGCTGTACATTAGGTCTTCAGAACTTAACCATCTTATAACTGAAAGTTTTTACCCTTTGATCAATATCTCCCTTTTCCCCCCAACTCCTTAGCCTCTGGTAACCACCATTCTACTTTCTGTTACTGTGAGTCTGACCTTATTTTTAAGATTCCACATATAAGTGGTACCAGGCAGTATTTGTCTTTTTTCGATTCTTCTATGTGGTCCCAAATGGCAGGATTTCCTTTTTTATGGCTGAGTAATATTCCTCTCGCTGTGTCTGTGTGTGTGTGTGTGTAGAGAGAAAAAAAAGAGAGAGAGAGAGACATTTTCTTGATCCAGTCACCTGTTGATGGACATTTAGCTTATTTCCATACCATGGCTAGTGTAAATAATGTTGCAACAAACATGGAAATACAGATATTTCTTCTAGATAATGATTTCATTTCCTTTGGCTATATACCCAAAAGTAGGATTGCTGGATAAGAAAGGTATTTTTAAGGTTGCATAAATTTTCCTTAAAGATTAGGTTGCTATTAATTATGATTCTTGATTGCAAATGAGACAAACTCAATTTAAATGAGTTGAAGCAAAAGGGCAAATAACCAGGCTGTCTGAAAAGTTTAAATACAATTGTACCCAGAGATCAGACCAATATCAGCACCTTTCATTTTCTGTTTCTCCACTCTGCTCCTGTGTGTTAGTTTTCTCTTAATGTAAGACAGACTCCATGAAAAGATTACCATGTGTGGCTCCATGCTATATCCTAATCTAGCAGCTTCTGTAGAAGGAATCCTCTCTACCATCATCCATCTATCAGTTCAGTGAAGGTCTCTGATTGGTCCCGCTTAGATCAATTCCCACTCCTGAACCAATCATAGTGCTTAGAAAAGGTTATTATGAATGGCCAAGCCTGGTTCATGTGCCATTACTGTGGCCAAATGAATGAGCCCCTGGGAAATGTAGCCCATAATCACAGGAAGTAGAGAAGAGGCAATTTCTGTAAAGAAAGGATGTTAGATAGGAAAGAAAAATGTCCAGCAGGAGGAAAACAGAACATCAGGTAAATCCAATTACTTCAGAGCTTTATGCATGTATTTAAGGAGCCTGTGACAATGAGTGCTCTTCCAATTTGAAAGGGTTAGTGGGGAAGGGAAACAGTGGCCTTCTGCCCTGGAACTAGTCACCTTACATCATGGGAATCCGTGTTTTGTTAACCTTACAGGCTGCCTGACCCATACATCAATTCTTCTATTTTGTTCTTGCTTCAGATAATATGTTTAACTCCTAGATATTCTGAGTATATCATCTATGAGACAGGATAAGTGGGCCCTAATGTGGCATGCAGTTCTTTCCTAAAGCACTTTGAAATCCTGGGAAGACTGGGGTTACAGCATATGCTCCACTGAGCCTGTTAAGATTACTCATGATGACTCTAGGCTATGTTTGGAACACTTTCTGAAATGAATAAACAGATGGCCAGCAGTGGCTAAAATTGAAAGTAGTTTAAAAAATGCTGAGAATCAATTACTTTAATACTCTCCAGGCTTAAAGGTCCTTCAAAAATGACTGGACAATATTTACTAAGAAATATGTTGCTCCTGGAATGAGTGCAGCTCAGGGAGAGCAGATGTGCTGTAATATTGAGACGTGATGTGAAAAAAAATTACTAGCTTCACATCCATATCACAGAAGTCTTGAGGCATAATTAACTGATGATGATTGCTTCAGAAATATTATGAGCCAAGACTCCACCAAAAAAGAGAAGTATTTTTCTCATTAAGTTTCTAATAGCACACATTATTCACACACACAAAAAAATCACAAGAATAGGCATGATACATCTTGGAAAAGTGACCCATTTAGGAGTATTCTTAAGCCAGAAACAGCAAAATGGTGGGAAAGGCAAGTTTCAGGATGCTGAATCCTAGAAACTATGCCAGTAGAATTTTCTGAGGGCCAAGAAAAGACAGTGAATCAGCCAGTCCAGCTGTGAGAATGCAGCTGTGAGACTGCTGAAGAAAATGATGAGAAAATGATGAAGTAGAAAGCAAGCTCATAAAATGGACACACCACCAAGCTGAGAGCAGTTTCAGCACACTGGAGGACAAAATCAGTATTTAGTATGACTCTGGCAAGTTAAAGACTTGGGTCTAAGAAACAGAAAAGAAAAACTTTCATCAAGACCAGTCACAAATTAGTATGAAGAGTCTACACAACCAACATAGGGCTGAAGTTGAATGGCAGTGTGTTGAACAAGGTGGACCCTCTAATGGAGGGTTTATACTATGTGGAAATTACCTTGTTCAATTAATTCATTTTACAGATGAAAAAAGTCTTGCAGAGAGAGTATATTTCAATTATCTCTTGCTATTTAACAAATTACCATGAAAAACAGTGGCTTTAAAAAGCTGTTTATTTGCCTACAATTCTGCAGTTTGGACAAGGCTTGGCAAGGATAGCTTGTCATTGCTCCATGTGGCTTCAGATGGGGTGGCACAACTATGACTAGAGAATCAGTCTACTTCCAAGATGGCCTCACTCACAGGCAGTCAAGTTGGTGTAGCTGGCATGGTCAGCTAGGGCTGTTGGCCAGGGATTTGGTCTCCTCCACATGGCCTCTCCATGTGGCTAGGCTGGGCTTGTGGAGAGGCCATGTGGAGGACAACTGCTCACAGCACAGCAGTCTCAGGCTAGATATATTACATGGCATTTGGCTTCATCCCAGAAAGTTGCTAGGTCTTCTTAATGCTTAAGCCTGGAATGAGCACAGTGTCACCTCCTCTGCATTCTATTGGTTAAAGTAGATCTCAGGGCCAGCCCAGAGTCAAGAGGAAAATACCACACAGGGGCATGACTATCAGAAGTCATGGTTCAATTTTCCACAGAAGAGATGTGACTTGTGCAAAGTTAATTCTATATTACTATCAATTAGAGGAAAAATTGACTCTAATATGTCAATATAGTAAAACATAGGGGAAAAAAAAGAATTGTTTTGCATGGTCAACATAGGGGGAAAAAAGAGAAAAAGAAGAAAAAGGAAAATAGGCAGAAATAGTTAAACAATGATCCTATTATAAGAACCATGTTCAAATCTCAACTTCACAATTTAAAAGAAACCTGGAAATTTGGAGATAAGTCTGAGGAAAGCAGAATTATGACTGGAGGCTAGGAAATAAAATTTATGATGAAAATTTTTAAACAATAATACAGCCTGGAGAAAAGAAGATGAGAAAGTGACTTAATAATGATCCTCAAAGCCTATATATGAATATTCACCATCAATTTCTATTCTCAAGGAAGATGTCTATTTAAATTGATTATATAAGATTTAGGTTGAAATAACTTCCTAGAAGAGATGAGGGATTGGAAAAAAAAAAGAAGGCATAAATTTTTCTTTCTATGTGGGAACATTTTCTCTGTTCTGGACAAAAAGGAACCCTCTATGATGACTCCTTCATGTGAAGCTGTGAAGTTCCTTGGGGGTGATGAAGCAAGCTCTCTATAGATCAATCATCTATACCTTCCCACCTGTGTAATTATTAACCCTTTTTATGCCCCTGTCTTTGCTTCCTGCCCTAAATCCTACCTACATCAAAGGTTTCTTGGGGAAGGATATAGTTCAAGTCACAGAGCTTAGCATGCACAAGGTCCTGGGTTCAATCCCCAGTACCTCCATCAAAAAACTACATAAATAAACCTAATGACCTCCCTCTGCAAAAAAAAAAAAAAAAAAAAAAAAGGAAGGAGAAGAAGAAGAAGAAGAAATTTTTTTAAATAATAAATAAATAAATAAACAAACAAACAAATGTTTCTTGAGGGCTATACCTTGATCTTTTCCCATTGACTGCAACTTGTTCTTAACATAATATATGCAGAATATATAAAGTTTTTAGATACCTTTGCCCATGCTAACTGATTGGATGCTAAGCACGATTTAAATAACTGTCCACTTATTCAATTCAATTGATAGTCACTGCACTGACTCTGCTAGGTACTATACTATATGCAATGATATACTGTGGTCAGCAAAATATAGTTTCTATCCCTATACTATGGTAAAAATGCTGCAGGTATATATCATTTTTGAAGGAAAACTATAGGATAATATAAGAGGCTAGGGGAACTATTATAGAATAGTAAGTAATTATGATTACAGGTTGTGGAGTTGGACTGACTGCAAGTTTCTTAATTTAAACACTTAAGTTTTTTGATTTGTAAGATGGAAATAATAGAATATATCTCATAAAATTGTTTCAAAATATAACCTTGGTATAATGTCAGTGTCCATTGGACTCTTTTTTTTTTAATTTCTCTTTTGAGCAGTTCTATTCATAAGAATTAATTTTTCTTAGAGGTTTTCCTCTAAGAAGATTGACTTTTAATTTATTTTAGAGGTCTTCAAAGAAAACAAAGAGAAATTTTGCTTTTTTATTTTGTAGGCTAAAACTCATTATATCTTGCAGTTACCATACAGATCCAATGGACCCTTTAAAATCTAAGATAAACTATGAAATCTTAGAGATCTTATTTTTCTCACATTTTGAATTATTTTGCTATGTAATCATCCTCGAAATTAGTTCATTACTGATCAATTATTCTCAACTGTGAGTTTTTAAAGAATAAAATAATAAGTAATTGAAGAATTATTAAGTTACCTAGAATTATATGCAATAGTGAAATAAGTCACCACTAATATGCCATTCTTCAGTCTCCTATTGTACTGAACAAAGTACTAAATCATCTTTCAAGAAGGTATGAAGAACATAGGAAAAACTATGTCTTTTGTTAAGGATTTTTTAACACAGTTGAAGAGATTCTAGTGCACAAGTCAAATTTTAGAAACGAGAGTTCAGAGAGGGGAAAGTAATACTTCATGTGGTATGCATGACAACAGAAAAAACAGTAAATAAACTATTAAGGTATAGGAAACTCTCCCCTTGATTATTTTGAAATCCTTCCAGTCCTGGGCTGTGTTGGGTTCACAGTATGTTTTCAGTAAGCAAAAAACTGAGAGAAATGGACTCAAATCAGTTCTTCATGTTAGTAAAGTGGAATGATTAAAAGTATGAATCTTACAGTCCAGTAATCCTAGGTTCTAATTCCTATGCTAGCATTTGACTAAATGTTTGGCCATAATCAACTTAATTTTCTCATCTTCAGTTTCATCATCTGTAAAAGAGACAATAAAAGTATCTACCTTGGAAGATTAATATGATACTTACATGAGATAACACAGGTAAACTACTTGGTAAAGTACTCAGTAAGTGTTAGTCTATTTTTTTCCCAGTTAACAGGTATTTTTCATCAGCATAACGGTCAAATGTACAAAACCAAATGTCAACAGCATTAACATAATACTCTCATGTGACTATTTTTTTACTAGAACAGAAGTCAATTTTTCACTTATTGTTATGATTTATGATGGGATTACATTTGTCAAGGGAATGAATTTAAAATCTGGACCTAGCTTTTTTCTCAATAAACCAGGAAAGAGCGTTCCTTAGGAATCATCGAATAACACTGAATTATAGATTATAAAATGAAAAGGGAGGAATAAAATTCCCCTTAACATGTGAAAGGAATTAGCACTCATACCAGAGGAAAACAACCTAAAATTTAAAACTTTTTCAGAATAAACTTGATATAATGTATGCTCAACAGAAATGTTATAATATTCTTTCCCACTTGTGCTAACTCTTCTTCATGCTTAAAAAAAAAACAAAGCTTGGGAAATAATGCCATGTTGTTTTCAAGACATCTGCCAACTAGGTGAAAATAATAATAAAGGTATCAATAATTATGACAATAGTGACAACCATTGGTCCATATCCAATGACTGGTTGATGTGGGAGTATAAAGACTTAGCCATCTAAGGCCAACTTGGGACAACCCTGAAGGGCCATTCTAGCTAAAGAGCTCTTTGTGGAGTCGGCTGAGACTATGGTTTGTGCGCATCACAGCTGGACTTACCCCTCTGCTTTCTTCCCCATGTTTCAGTAAGTTTTGATCCCAAGGGAACAGCTTAATTAACATCCTATATACTAAGCTGTGTCTCACAGTCTGCTGCCTGGGGAACCCAAATTGCAATGCTGCAAGCACACTACCAATAAAAAGCCATCTTTATTCACAAAAAATCTCTCACATCTTCAATAATTTGTGTTACTAAATTTTGTTATTGTAAAATATGGAATCTAAAACAGTTACCTTAGTCTTATTCCACATACTTGCATAGCCTGCAGGTTGGAGGGAAGATAGTCATAATATAGCTGTGCTTTGACACACAGAGCATTGCATTAGTTCTAGCATACAGTTGAAGGTGAATATTGGGAAACAAAAATGTGTCAGGCTGATAACTGATCCTCTTACCCAAATTAAAATCAAAATAAAGAAAAGTAAGACCTTCCTCTGGAATAAAGGAGAAACATCAGAAATACATTCTTATTGAGAAAATTTAACTACAGACATCAAAATAAAATTAAAAGAAAAGATATACCACTTTCCTCACCTCAACCCCTGTCCCATTCCCCAGAGGTAATCACTGTTGGTTTGGTGTGCATTATTCCCAGAACTTTTTCCATGACTACTCTTTTATAGATGTGTATATGTTTGAATACAAATTTTTAATAAAAATGGAATTTACTCTGTGTGTTGCTCAGCAACCCACTTTATGGAAGGTAATCTGCTTTACTCAAACTACTGACTTAAATGTTAATCACATCTAAAAAATATCTTCATAGCAACATCTAAACTGGTACTTGACCAAACATCTGGGCACCATAGACTAGCGAAGTTGATACATAAAGTTAATCATCACACTTCCACCTCTTGTCAATTTGGCACTCTAAGCCACACTTAATATCTAAATAGAAATAATAACAAATATCTTAGTTCAGGCTGCCATAACAAAGTACCATAGATTGGGTGGCTTATAAACAACAGAAATTTACCTCTCACAGTTCTGAAGTTTAGAAGTCTGAGATCAGGGTGCCAAGTATGCTCAAGTCTGGTGAGACTGCTCTTCTGGCAACTCTTCTGGTTATAGACTGCTGATTTCTTGTATCCTCACATGGCAGGAAGTAGGGAAGGGAAGGAAGCTCTCTTATGACTCTTATAAGGACACTAATCCCATTCCTGAGGGCTCTGTCATCTTGACCCCATCTAATCCTACCTCCCAAAGGCCCCATCTCCCAATACCATCACACTGGGGAGGCAGGGTTTCAACATATGAATTTTGGGAGGACACAAACATTCAATACATAACAATAAGGTTATACTTTCACCTAACATGGTACAACTATCCTTCATTGAACTGAAAAAGCACTAACCCTTTCTCCAGAAGAAGATACAAAGTCCTTCGGTGATGTTCACTCTTATTAATATTGTATAAGTTGAATATTAGGATGTAAAGTCAATATATCTTATGTTATATGATAAAAGGATAAGAGAGGGAAGAAAACCAAAGATATTGACTACAAATACACACACACATATTCCTAAAAATAAGGAAGAAATACTCATAACAATCACAGTTCTTGTTATGCCGTGTGGTCAGAGTTGGTATTTATAACACATTCTTCCACTCCCTATTCTGTATTTCCTTTGTATTCTGCAAGCACTTCAGCTGGCCATAGTTCTTTACCAGATGAGTAACTCAAACCCATTCCTAAAGGGTCTGGGTCATTACTAGTCCTGCCTGAATTGGGTTTTTGCACTTTTCCATCAACTTTGATCTCAGGACATGGTAAAATAAGAGACACTCTAAGAGATCTCCTGTATTCCACACATACCCTTCCTTACCTCCATTGTGAAGTAGTGGTCCAATTTCCCCTTGGTCATCAAGATCAATCTCCCAGTCAGTACAGTAACTCCTTTCTTTGCCTGTTTAGAGGCATGAGGAGCCCAAACAGGCTAGGTTGCAGTCTTAACTTTCAATTCAATGGATTCATTGTTGTGTCTCCTGGTAAAGGCATTCTTCCATTTAAAACTAAGACCTTTAGGCCAGCAGAATATGAAGTCACAAGGACAGGAAGAAAAAATTTTGCTAATGGCTCACTACGGGAACTAGCAAACGGTGTCACCCTCGTTTCCACCCCATGAATCTTGGCTATGGGAGAACAGCAGAATGTACAGAGCATATAGAGCCTACTGGAGAACCCTGTCCTAGTCCTACAAGATATTGCCACCTAGTTAGCACAATAACTGAGCCTTCAAAAGGCCATTCCACCATTCTATGAAGCCAGCTGCTTCAGGATGATGGGAAACATGATAAAATCAGTGAATTCCACAAGCATGGCCCATTGTCACACTCCATTTGTTGTAAATTGAGTTCCCTGATCAGAAGCAATGCTGTGTGGAATACCGAGACAGTGGATAAAGTATTCTATAAGTCTATGAACGATATTTTTGGCTGACGCATTGCATGCAAGGAAGGCAAATCCAAACCCAGAGTGTCTATTCCACTAAGTACAAATTACTGCCCCTTCCATGATGGAAGTGGTCCAGTATAATTAATCTGCCAGCAGGTAGTTGGCTGATCCCCCCAGGGAATGATGCCATATCAGGGACTCAGTGTAGGTCTCTACTATTATCAGATTGAGCACTCTGCAGTGGCCATAGCCAGATCAGCTGTGCTGAGTACAAGTCTATGTCACTGAGTCCAAGCATAACCTCCATCCCTGCCACTATGGCCACTTTGTTCATGAGCTCATTGGGCAATGACAAAGGTGGCTGGGGAAGGAGGCTGACTGGTCTCCGCAGAATGGGTCATTCTATCTACTTGATTATTAAAAACCTCCTCTACTGAGGACATACTTTGCTAAACGGCCACATAAAACCAAATAACATCATACTTTTTCAATCATTCAGAGAAGTCTATCCACATACTTATTCCCCAAATTTCTTTGTCATCATTTTTCTAATCGTGGTCCTTCCAAGTCTCTGACCATCCCATCAAGCCATTGGCCACAGCCCATGAATAGTGCATAATCATACATCTGGCCATTTTTCCTTCCAAGAAAAATGAACAAGCAGGTGTGCTGCTTAATGTTCTGTCCACTGGGAGAATTTCCTTCCATCATTATCCTTCAGGGATGTCCCAAAAGGGGCTATAGTACTGTAGCTGTCCATTTTTAAGTGGCACCTGCATATTGTTCAGAATCATCTATAAACCAGGCCTGAGATTTCTCTTTCCCTGTCAACTGATTAAAGGGAAATCCCCATGAGGCCATATGCATAGGCTGAGACAAGGAAGATAAAGTAGTAGGAATGGGAATCCTTTAACATTCATCATTCATACTATAACTCTAGCTCATTTATATCCATAAAAGTTAGATAATAGGAATAGAAAATAAAATATTAACTGTGGCAACTCTGAAACAAACAAAAATGCATCAAAATACTCTAGCAACAATTTTGAAATCTATTACAGGTATACTTTACCACTCAGAAAAGGAACTAATGAAATTCAAGAGAGAAAGAGAGTGTGTGTGTGTATGTGTGTGTGTGAATCTACATTAACACTTGAACAACCCATTGGTTAGGGGTGCTGACACTCTGTGCAGTAGAAAAGCTACATTTAACTAATAGCCCTCAGTATCCAAAATTCCTCTGTATCTGCAGTTCTACATCTGTGGATTCAACCAACCTCAGATTGCGAAGTACTGTAATATTTAGTTGTTGAAAAAAATCCGTGTGTAAGTGGACCCACGAAGTTCAAAACTGTGTTGTTCAAGGGTCAACTGTATGTATTTTATCACTTGTTTGTATTATTGAGCTAACACTTAAACCAATGTAGGAGCAATTATTTTCACCAACAATTTTGAAGTGGATTACCAATTACTGTCATGTAATGAATTGTGAATAACAGTTAGAATAAAGTCCAACTTATTTAAAATTCTTCTGTTAGCTGCAAGCACAGCTCCACAAATTACCTACTTGATCAGTTAGGTATTTAGTATTCTCTAATGATTGTTTCCATCCAAGGAGATGATCCAATCTTGAGGATAATTATTTTTTTAAATGCACTGCAACTTCAACAGAAGTTTTATGCATAATAACACATCTTTTCTACCTTTGGCAAACTAGTGATCTTAACAATTTATACTTTATAAGTCAAAGAAACTCATTCCATTCCAGGCAAGACTATGATTTTTTTCAGTTTCTTTTATGAAGGACTTCATACTTAAAGTTTCATATTTTAGCAGCTGGTTATATTTCATTTGACTGAACTGAAAATAGCCATCTCATACATGGACAACTAAGAAGTGTACCTCTATTTACAATTCATTGAGTTAGTAGAGATTTCACCTCTCACACAGCAAAAACTTCAAGCAAGGTGCTTTAAATCTTTGTCAATTTCAAAAGAAACCAAACTCCAAGCTAGACAGGGTTTCTTCTTTGGTGGGCCTTCTGCAAGCAGAGGCTGATTGTTACTCACAAAACCTTACAAGTGAACTAGCTTGTGGAAAATTGCTCCACATTTTTAAAACATAGCTTAAATTCCATTATCTGAGATTTTATTGGAGACTTTAAATCCTTTCAGTCTTCTAAAAAAAAACTCTCTGAAAATACAAATTCCTGGGAGAGTTAATCCCTTAAGCCAAGAGAGCAGCTATCGTCTTTGTAAAATAATTTAGAAATGAGATGCGGGATTTGGGCAAGGAGATAAAATCAAGAGAGGAGAGGGCCAGAAAGCCAAAATTAATTTTTTGGCCTATTTTACAATTTTACCAATCACCAACCCTCATAAGAATTCAGGTAATAAATGAATCATAAATATAAGCCCATACTAAATTAGTCTTGAATATGAATTTATCTTCTAAAATATTTCAAAATATCAATCTGATAACTCTAGATAATACCTTATTTATAGATAGCTCTTCTCTTAGATCCACTCTCAAAAACATAAGCTCACAGTATATTCCTAGGAGTAGAATTGTTATGTCATAGGATATGAGTACCATCAACTTAACTTGATAATGCAAACTAATTTACAAAGAAGCAGTTTGCCAATTTACACTGGAGAGATCCAGCTGCTCTTTATCCAGGCCAACCCTTGATATTGTCAAACTTACTAATTTTTGCAAGTCTGGTGTGTGTGTAAAGGCATCCCACTAATCTACATAGCCCTGAGGCTATGAAATGAAGTTGAGCACCTTTTTCATAAATTTTATCAACCATCTGGATATCCTTTATTATGAAACAGTGAAATGCCCTTCACATGTTTTGCTCTTTTTCTGTAGGGTTGTCTTCTTTCTTTGTTTTGCAAAAGTTTTCTTCCATTCTGTGTCTAGTCTTTTCTGCTTTTTTATGTTGTCTTTTGACACAATTTTAGTGTAGTCAATTTTTCCCTTATGTTTAGTAATTTTTGTGACTTGTTTAATGTCGTTTAACTCTTGAGGTATATGTGTGACTGAACTATTATGCTGTACACCAGAAACTGACACAACATTGTAAACTGACTATACTTCAAAAATACATATATTGAATCAAAATTTGACCAATCCTTATTTTTTCCATTTACTGAACAAAATTGAACTTGGAGGGCCCTTCGAGAAGAAGCCTGATCCTTCTTCCTCCTCTTGACTTTTCTAGTTTTGCCTTCTTCAGACTAAACAACACTAAGATTCTTTCATTCTTCCTTGATGTCCTAATTTCATGTCCTCTCATCATCCTAGCTCTTCTGAAAGAAGGGGCTGATATTCTGAATTATAAAATTGACCAACAGAAAGTAGAAAATACTGTCACCTTCCTTACCTCAGATATAATACCTTCATTAGTGTGTTTACTTTTTTAAAAGCCACTTTCCACTGCTGTTTTTGTATGTCATCTATGACTAGCCTTAATAATGACATAAAATTAAATGTTTATTTGTTAACACTATCAAATAGAACTCTATTCCTATTTAAAAAGTGATTGAGTCTAGTATTTCTATAGTTCTCTCATTCTTAAAAAATAACGTCAATTATGTTGCTTATGTACTTAGAAATTATCCCAGATGGTTCAAAACACACACACACACACACACCACACACACACACACAGAGTTCTTGAGAGAAAATAGAACCACTTCTAGTATAACATGTATCTAAGAGACTTTTATATTTCACTCTTTAACATGTAAAGGTAGATATTCTTTGGTCACTTCGTTTTCTTAACTAATCTTTTTTTTTAAGTGGAATAAGGAAAATTCTGTTTCTCTGTATATTCACAGTTCTCAGCATGTGAATGGGACAACATTAGAAAGATTTTTTTTTCTAGCATAGCCAGTTATAATTTTGAAGTCTTTATTCAATTGTAGAGGGTTTTTTCTTTTTAAGGAATTATGACTGATGATTTAAAAAACTCAATTATTCCTAGCAAAATTCCATTATCTCATTTCCCAAGGGTTACTAGTGAGTTCTGCCCCACCAGCCAGGATATACAAGAACTCTGTTTTAAAGCAGTCCCACATGAATGCCTGTTTCTCCCTTATATTCTCCGTGACTGGGAATCACCTCTCTCAAAAACACAATGCCATGCTGAATGTGCGTTTCTCATTAAAATGTGACCTGTTACCAGGCTGGTATCTGTGCTCCTCATTCAATTAACTCTTTAGCCAAATTCACACCCACATATTTTGGACATTCTTCTAGCCTAAAGCTGCACCCAGAGCATCTGTTCTGTGCAAAAGATTAATGGAAAAAAAATGTGTGTGCAGGTCAGGGCCAGCATAGTGATTGCACATCCCCCTTCTGGTGCTTTATCAGCCCACAAAATGTATGAGACAACTATCAGATATGTGGAGTATGGCTTACTCTAAATCTTAAAATTTTTAAATTTATAGATGGGAAGGCAGTGACAAAAAATCTTAGAGAACATTTCCTTTCTTTCTGTTTTAGCTCTTGGTCATTTGATAACCTCTTAGGGTTTTTAATATTAGACTCTTAAAGAAAGTCCTTTCCTTGAGATATTCTACTATAATCAAGAATCTAAGAAAATTTTGAAGGGGCAGAGATTTCCCACAAGTAGAAAGAACAAGGAAAATACTATTTTAAATCTTAAAATAAAGGGGAAAAAAGCTTATATACATTTGCTTTTACCCAGAAATTTCTTTTTCTCTTTTCTCTATATTATCTCTAAAAAAAAAAAAAAGTAACTGATTCTGGGAAGCAGAACTTAACACATATTTTTTTAAAATGTATTTTTAAAATATAGATGTTATTGTATAGTTTACTGTACAGGAATTATACTACAATATGGGTGTTAAAAAATAAAATAAAATATAGATCTTGATATGGGTATATTTTGTTTTTTTAATCAATACCATGCATAAAGAGGACAGTAACTAGACATTATTCTCAAAATCTTCCAAGTAATACTATATAAATACTTAGCCAAATTTCCCTTTTGTGTGTAGAGAGTTAAATGGTCATAGAGATGATTAAATAAGCCTCACCTAGTTATGCCTAAGGAAATGAGTTTAGAGAATATATAGAGAGAACTATTTTTTCATAAGCAAAAGTATAATATTTCTCCCTATTCCTCTACTATATACCAGGGCCATTTGCTATCCAGGCAGAAAGAAGCCAACATCTTCAGACACCATGTGGTAGAACCCAGTGAGTTCTTTTGACCAAAACAATGAGAATTCTCTGTTCTGGCCACTAGATGTTGTAGCCATCTCTCTAAAAGTCCTGTTGGTGACCTTGACTAGTTAGTAGTCCCTCACAGCATTCTGTGCTTAGAATAGCTATGGTGATTGCCGCTCATTCTCCCTTCCGAACTGTAAAAACAGAATTGAGTTTCTTCCCTACACTTAGGGAGGCAAGAGTAGAACCTAAGAACTGACCAATAAGTGTGGCAGAGGTAACAGTGAAACTACTGTGGAATTCTCTGTTCCTAACCTCCTGCCCTAAGGATAGGTTAATTACAGAAACACTGACAGAACTTTGTAAGAAAGCAGTGTCAACTACAATGTATTCCCACAGCATTGGCCAAAGACTGAAAGTAATGTCACAAAAAGAACTAAACTAAAAGAGCATACGCTAATCCCTAAAAATATGACTTTCATTCCCCATCCGGCAGAATTTGGGTGCAACTTTGGCTTATTATGATTCTCATTTCTTAAAAATGAAAATAAGAGTCTACACAAACTATTCTCCAATGTTTGTCTTTTCCTTATGAGTCAGACACTGGTTATTTATATTTTAAATAGTTTTCACTATTTTTTCCCCATCTTTTTAACTTAAATTGACACCTCTGGAAGGTTAGTGTATCTGAATGAATAGAATTAACAAGCCTATACATTTGCTTTTTTTCAGGTAGCCAAGTAGAAAAGACAGCGGCTTTGCTGAAAAGTATTATCCCAGAGCACCCTCTTATGGCAAAATGCACTAAGGAAAGTGCTTGCCTGGGAAAAGTCAAAAGTGTTTCAAACCTTTAATATAAGGGGATAAATACTGCTTTTCCACTCTTAAGACCTTTTCTCCATTTTTGATGGGAAATTAAAAATTTCCTTGGCACTCAAAAGAATAGTCCTCAATTCACTTTATAAGTAGATTCATTTACTACAAAAATTAATTTCTTTCATGCTAGAACAAAGAACCCTATACTTTTATTCAATCATGGTAAACCTAAATGAACCCAGTTTTCATACTCCTGGTAAGCTTAATTCTCCAGTTGGATTTCTTATACCACCAGCTGGACTTGAAGGATTTTGTGACATGTCATCTTTCATTAAACCATTCACACCACTAACCTCTGAACTCCTCTTGGCCGCCAGCTTCAGAGCCTGTTCATGTTATGAGCACCATACGAACTGTTACTCACTGAACAGGATCACTGATTCTTACTGTTAAGATCCAGAATGACTACAGCTGTAAACATGGTTCTCTGGAGGGTTTTTGCTGCAGCTGGAAAGACAAGAAATGAGAAAATTCTGACCCAAACAGGCAAATGTTTATAGTAATTTAGCATGACAGGAAATTCACACATAACTTCTGTTTCCTGCTATTTTTTAACTCGTATTTTAGGGTTTTCAAGTGTTTTTGTTGTATGTTAAGAATAAATCTCTATGCTCTTGTATTAAACTTCAGAAAAAAGGCATTCAAATTTCAATGTATGATAGAACTTGTTTTAATGGCATCTTTAAATGCTATCAAGAAAATAACATTATACATTGAGTTTTTCTATTCCTTTGAGAAAACATTCTCATTATTAATCTACAATCATGTTATCCTGAAGGCACAATATAAATCCCACCATAGCAGGGTTCCAAAAAGGTTAGGTCTAACTAAAGAAGACTGAGCCCTGCAAAGTTAGGTGAGTTTTAGGTGTTAAACATGGGGCCAAAGCCGGGGATGATGACTTGAGAAACAGTCTCACAAGCACAAGACTAAATACCAGGTTAGAAGGGGCAAGGGCAGGAGGGATTATTATTAGAGAGAAGGCCCAAATCAAATGTCCAAACCAGCTGTTCCCCACCATGAGTGGGCCATCTGCTGCTAGGGTTTGGGTCCTCGTGGACAGAGATGGGGCATCGTATTCCCAAAGCATCCAGGAGTGGGCATATCCTGAGAGGTAAGTCCAAGTAAACTCTCCTAAAGAGTTCCAAGGAGCAATCCTGGTAACCAAGATCAAGAATGTCCAGTGAGCAGGAAACATGACCGAGAGCCAGAAAGGGGGCCAGAGTGGATCCTGGGCACTAACTGTGACTGGAGCTTGCCTTGTTCTGATTGTTGAATAGGGCTGGATAAAAGTACAGGGTGAGGGGAGAGAGACAGAAACAGAGAGACAGAGACTGGGAGATTGAGAGACTGTTTAGCCATGAACTGGGACTTTTAAAATGTTTGTTTCCTTCTCTTCCTCCCACCAAAATGTCCCTGCATTCAAAATAGAACATAAAATGTGGAATACTTATTACCTTGCTTTGCCTACAAGATCCATCATGAGTTCAAATCATTCTGTTTATTAGTTCAAAGAGAAAACCTTTTTTTTTTTTTTCTAAAATCAATCCAGTGGATTGGTCATAACCTAATCTTTGGTCTTTCTCTAGAGAAATATTAGTTCCAGGGGACTCTTGAAGCCTCTTTTTAACCAGTGATTTATCTTGCCTCATCCTTCCTCACCTGCCCCAGCCTTGGCCTTGAAGAGGACTGCGCGTCCAACTGAACTTTAAGTACTTGGTAGCTGAATATCTGCTCTAGTTTCAGTGGTCGGTCCCTCCACTGGCAATGACAGCTCCTTATTCCAGAATTTCCCAGAAACTACCATAAAAGTCCAGTAGAGGTCACCTTAATGCCACAGGCAATGGATGAGGAATGTCAGAGTTTCATTTCTCCTAAAAAGGTTATGAAATAAGTGTTGAAGTTTTAAAAAAAAAAAGTGTAATATAAAATTAGAAATAAATTCTGTCTTTCCCATGCCATAGAACACGGTGCTCCCAGAATTTCAAACACATGATACTGAAAATGCTCACGGAAATTATGGAAAAGTGAGAGAAAATCAGCTCATTG
This sequence comes from Vicugna pacos, assembly GCF_048564905.1. Classification (NCBI taxonomy): domain Eukaryota; kingdom Metazoa; phylum Chordata; class Mammalia; order Artiodactyla; family Camelidae; genus Vicugna; species Vicugna pacos. The sequence goes on from NC_132998.1 coordinate 35,031,138, forward strand.
CTTCTCAAAAGTCACATTTACTACTTATTCCTTCATGTTAGATCAGAACCTGTATGACTCCAGAAAGACACTAGGGCAGGCAGGATACCTAACTTGGAGATGGTACATTCATGGGTATTGGAAGGTCTATGAACTCAAAAACTGTGTGCATTTTTCTGAGGACAGAAAGATCTTCAAAGAGATTCAAGAGATGAGAGAGAGAGATTCAGAACCACTGTAAAAGAACTTTTTTTCCTCCATTCTTTCCTGACACCAAAGAAAATTCAAGAAATCTGGATTGAGAAATCCCCTCTCTGACTACCCCAGCCAGCCAGAGACATATCAAGCAGCTGATGCTTGAGGCCCTGTTCTTTGGAAAGAGCCTGAATGACAGAATTCAAAGGCTCGTAAAGGCTTAGCATTCACCACCAACTAAAAGGTACAAAATAAATGATAATTATTGATAATTAAGGCAGAATGCAGATTGGAAACAAAAGGAAGATAAATGAGAATGGCTCACCAGGACCTGAAACACCAGGCCCTTGGGACAAATGGGGATTATTGACATAGAAAAAGGAGTGGAAACCCCCAGTGTGATGCAGATGTGTTTGAAGCTGAGTGACTGCCTCTTAGAGATGGAAGTCCCCACAGGCCATCTCACCCCTCCCCCACAGCCCAGTGTGGGCTCACAATACCTAGTCTTCTGATGGCTGCTGTCTCATAGGGATTTAAACTGATCAAAATGGAAAGCTTTGGATAAGCAGAGCCAGAGTCTGCCATCAGCGAGAAGTCTGAGAATTCAGAAAGGTCTCAAGTGTGGACAGGTGACGCTGATGGGAAAGAGAATTCAGGGAACTGTGATTTATTTCTGTTGCTTCAGGGTTTGAAGATTTGGGCTTTATGTGTAGTTAAACTATCTCTATGGAGTTTGGAGTTTAGGATGTATTAGAAAATAAAGGCTTTTGTTTTTGACTGTTATTCCTGACCATTCCCATCAACTAAATTTGATTTATTAACAATACCAAGCAAAATTCTGTCCATTTGAGGATGGAGTTAGGTATCCTTGTACCTAACTACCCTACCTAATAATTTGAGGAAATGATCATATTCTCTCATTTTAGCACTGGATTCCATCAGAACTGGCCAGGCTTAAGAGAAGAATTGGGGTTTATACTATGTCTTAAAAGCAAGCAAACTGGCAATCCTAGAGTGGAATCACTTCCAACTGGAGGCATAATCAAGTTTTAGAGCAATTTGCCATCCATTAGTCCTAAAGAGACTAACAAATTTAAAAAAAAAATCAAAGGATTAAACAGGCATCACAGTCTGTAAGCCCTTTGGGAAAAATGAGCCATACTTTCAAGCGAGTAACATCCAGTAGAATACACAAGCAAATAGAAACAAAACCAAGACTGCAAGACTGATTCTAGCTCCAAAACAAGTTCTGTGATCTTATCTTCTCTTTATCACAGATACTCCATTCGAAGTTATTTAACCAAGTTTCTTCATCTGCAAAATGGAAATAATAAGATCTACCTTGTAAGGACTGGGGGTGTGTATGTATGTGTATGTGTACATGTGTGTGTACATGTGTGTGTGTAAACTATCCCAGCCTTCCTCTCAGGTGAGTGGGTAAGACAAAAATATAACGCACTGTTCAGAAAGCACTTTGAAAAATAAAAATACTATAGAAAGTACTATTCACGGGGGAGGGTATAGCTCAAGCGGTAGAGCGCATGCTTAGCATGCATGAGGTCCTGGGATCAATCCCCAGTACCTCCTCTAAAACTAAACAAATAAACCTAATTATATATCCCCTGCCAAAAAAAAAAAATTAAAATAAAAAAGAAAGAGAGTACTATTCACAATAATGATGTAAAGCACATTGAGGGCTCTCTTCTGAATCATGGAAAACAAAAATAGATTAAGACTTGTTCAGATCTATTGAAACTGCTCTTTCAGCCACTTGTAGGAACAAAAAGAAGTTACCAGAAGGCTTATTCCCACTCAACATTAGGAAAAATTACCCACAGTGGTCCTAAGATAGAAGGGCTGCTTCCGCTGAGTTATTTGTTACCAGTAGTAGGACTTTAGGAAGGAGAATGAGATGGGAGGGGAATGAGAAAGGGACTCAAGGATGTCCAGATCAACTACTGGCCTGGACTTTATAGTCTTTTCCAAATCTAAAAACTCTTTGCTAGAGAATTATAGAGGGAAATACTACATCAAAGCTATACTCTTGACCTAGATTACTACTCTTGCTTAACTTCCCAGTAAGCATCTTTCTGACACTGGTTGCACTAACTGAAGAAAAAAATGTCATTTCCTGCTTCTTTGCAAATATTCCTAAAAACATTCATAGGGACTAAAAACCTAGCTCTAGGAGACAATGGCTTAAAAAGCAAAAGCTACATTATGACATAAAAATGAATTTTGCAGTATTATTCAGATTGGTCAAAACAAAACTTTCTATGTATGTTTGAATTCAGTTCTCCAGTTTATCTTCTTAATGAAACAGTTGCCTTTTCATAAGAATTCTAAGAAAAGCAAAAATATTTCTTATAAGAGTATCTGAATGCCCATTTATGTTAAGTTTTTTAAACTTAAAATAAGCTAGAGGCCACCAAACAGATCTCGTCTGTGGTATAGGTAAAGTAGATCCAAGGCAGAGAGCCTCCTTTGTCTCAGTGTGTGTATAGAACAGGACATTGTAACATAGTAGAAAAGTGCCTAGGAATCTCTGGAGTCAGACTTCCTGGTGTTGCCATCAGTTAGCTACATGACCTAAAATAAGTTACTTGATCTCTGTACCCCAGTGGTTTCATCTCTAAATGAGAATAACACTATACTTCATGGACTTACTGTGAGGATTAAAAGACAAAATACTAATAAAGCTGCTTGCACAGTCCCCAGGCATGTGAGTGCTTACAAAATAATAGCAACTATTAACACAATGGCTTCATCTGGATGGGTGACAGGTTTTGATTGTAGACCTTTTGAAGTACTTAAAAATGAAATTTTTACTATAGAAATAACATATGCTTATTGTAAAATGTAGAAATGACTACAAAGAATTTTAAAAGAACATTAAAAATCCCTGATCCTACCAATTGGAGAAAAGGCTATTTAATATTTATGTGTCTTCTATTTTTCCTTGCACACTTTTACCTAGTTGGGGATCGTATGTACCCAGTTCGACAGAATGAGGACTAGAGTTTGGAATCTAGACTGCAAGATTATTTTGCACTTCCTTCAGTGTCATAGGTGAGCTATTCCCAGATACCACCTTGAAAACCATATTTTCCTTTTCCTATTCTTCACTATCTTTTTTCTTCAGGAATTTGCTATCTACTTGGTAAGTACATGGCCCTGTGATCCTTGGCTTCTTAATGTGAATTTTCTCACTTTCAAATATATATCTTTCCTTAAGCGCCTCTGGTTATATAGTTCAGAACTTCATTCTTCCCTTTCTCTCCAATACCCAAATTCCAGACTCAGTCGGGCCCTGCAGAATTCCTTCCCTGATGGCTGTGGAGAGTGATGTTTAGAGATGGCTTTTCCTCCTGTGACAGTTTCCCTCAACATGTTTTAACTGTTTAAATTACATAAGGCTTCAAAGATATAATTACTCATTTATCCTCACATTAGATGTACTGCAAACATAACTTCAATCTGGATAGTCAAGAAACTGATTGTTCCCTATTCTATAATAAGGCATGGTGGTTGGCAGAGTTAGGGATCTTCAACTGCTATCATCCAATCTAGTACTTTAAATTCTAGTTCACTCTTACTATAGCTATTGCTATTTTCAGCAATAAAATATGTCGCCATAATAATGAGGCACTATCCCTACCATCAGCAACCACCTACCACTTATCATGTGCCTAAATAATTGGTTATGTCTATTTTTTTTCATATATTACCCCATTAATTCCTCAAAACAACTCTGTGAGATCACCTATTTTGCAGGTGAAAAAAAGATCTGAATTAAGTTCTGTTTTAAATCCAAATCCATTGAAATTGTATTCTAATTCACACCTTGAAAGCCCTTCCTGGATCATACCTTAACTATGGAGTTTTGGCACAATAATATTTCATGATACTCTAACAAAATCTTTTAGATTTATGTTAGAATATTAGAGCTGAGAAAGAAAGACATAAAAAAAAAAACAGCTGTGTCTGAGAAGGCAGTCCTCTTTGAGAGAGTATAGTTTCTGGGGGGAAAACACTAAAGTGGGGAGACACAGAGAAGTTGCCTGTCCAACCAGCCAAACTGGCTAAATCAATCCTGGAGGCAGCTATCACATCCAGCAGAAGCGCAGCCTTACAAAAACAAGCTGGTAATAAGATATTTCAGGTAACCAAATCCCCTGGAGAAAGTGCTCCATCCACTGAACTCCAGTTCAGTGTTCCATCAAGTATTTCTGCTCTTTGGTTGACAGAACTAAAAAGAGATTCTTAAGTTAAATCTTTTTAATGTGACAATTATCCAATCACTTGGGGAAACATTTTTCAGCCCAAACCCCATAATCTGGGGTAACAGTATAATCTCTGTATTTTCTTCTGAGGGCTAAAAACAAAGTAAAAGCTCAATTTTCCAAAATGCTCTGGGAAAGATGCTTTCCAATGCATTTCCCTGCCTCTCTGTGAAGGCTCCTTTACCTGGCTGATAGTAGTGAGACTAGCAAGGGGTTTAGGTGGAACAAGCTGCCGCCAGGCTGCAATTTTCAAGTCTCTTAAAAAGAACAGAAAACAAGTAAAAAAAGAAATTTCATATCTGTCATTCTATCTACAGTGTCCATCTCTGGTTCCTCCCTGCCCCCAACACCAATTATCTGGCTTGTCTGAAGCTTCTGACTGTTCTTAGACCCTCATGAAAACAACCTCCTTGTTATTGATCTGAGTGATGATGGCTCAGAGAGCCAGGCTGGAGAGCACAGCACATGCAGCATGCACACGTACTCACATGTGTGCACACACATGCACACAAGATGGCCAGCAGGACACACATACACAAAGGATATGCAGAAACAGATGTACCACAAAATTAAAGTAGCATTATGCTAGAGCATGAGCAAAGAGTTGTACTAAGAATTAAAAGGAAATAAAAATGAACACTGATAGTCAAATGAACTTATGGAAGAATATTTAATCTCAAGAGGCTGACTGAATGGTGGTATGATCACATAAGACCAGTTATCTATCTTTACTCAATGATCACATATAGCAAAAGTTCAAAAAGGCTGCAAGGCAGACTACAAGACATTCTACCAACAGTAATATCTTAACTTGATTGTTGTTCCATGATTTACCAAGGGCTGTCGCATCCATTTTCTCATTAGATCCTTACCACAGTAAGGAAGTTGAAACTAAGACATCATTTTTCTTGTTTACATTCAATTCCTTCCTTCCTTCAACAAAATACAAATTGCCTAACATGTGCCAAATAGTGTCTGAGGGACTGAAAATTCAAGACAGATAAAAGTTGCTGATCTCATATAGTTTACATTCCAGTAGAAGGAAGAAGATACATATAAATAAGCAAATTATATAGTTATTTAGAACATAATACAGAATGATGCAGTAATTTAGAAAGTACAAAATACTATGGAAAAATAAATAAATAAGGGTAACGGGAAGTGATGGGGAGGGTTGCAATTTTAAATAGCATTGTCAAGATAGGTGTTATTTGAAAAACTCTATCTGGGTTAACAGTGATCTAATCAGAGGGAACAGTCTGTACAAAAGTCCAGGGGCAGGCACTTGCAGAGAAAGTACACAGAAAGTACAGCAGAAAGATCACTACGATGAGAAAAATTATAAGAGATGAAGAAAGACAAGGGAGAAGGGGCAGAGTCAGATCTTTTAGGACCTTAAAGGTCTTTGTAAAGACTTTAGCTTTTACTCTAAGAGCAACGGAAGGCATTCTGGCTGTTATGACAAGAAAAGACTGTAGGGTAGCAAGAGTGGAAGCAAGGAGACTAGTTAGAATGCTATTACAATAACCCAGGCAAGAGATGACTGCAGCTTGGTCCATGGTTTGAGTAGCGGAGGTAGTGAGAAATGGAGTCTCTGTGTAATTCGAAAGTAGAAGAGACTCCTTGATGCGAAATGTGGGTAGTAAAGATGTATGGTGCCAAGGAAGATGCAAACATTTTTGGCCTGTGCAACTAAAGGATAACGATGGTATTTACTGAAATGAGGAAGAATAGAGCAGATTTGAAGAATCTGAGTTCAGTTTTGCAGATTTTAAGTATAGCTATCTATTTGACATCCAAGTGGAGATGTTGAATAGGCAATCAAATCTATGAGTCAGAAGTTAAGGGGAGAAGCCTGGGTTGGAGATAAAATTTGAGAATTATCTTCATTTAGATGGTATTTAAAACCAAGAGCATAGATGAAACCACTAAGAGATAAAGACCAAGAAACAAGCCTTGATGTTCTCTGATGTAAAAGGTGGGGAAAAGAAAAGGATTCAGCAAAGAAACCTGAAAAGGAAAAAACAGTGAGGGAGGAGAAAAACCAGGAGAGTTCAAATTCTTGGGAGGCAAAGGGAAGGAAATATTTCCAGGAAGAGGAAGTGATCCATTGTGTCAATGCTCCTAATAATGAAAGCTAAGAATTGACCACTGTATTTAACAAATGTGGAAGTTGCTGTTACCAGGAAGCTCACCAAGAGTTGCTTCTATGAAATGATGGAGATGAGAGCGTGATTGGAATAAGTTTAAAAGATAATGGGAAGAAAGGACCTTTTGCTATTAAGAGAATAGAGGAATGGAGCAGTAGTTGCTGGAGTTAAGAGAAGCTATTTTTAAGACAGGAGAAATAACAGCATGTTTCTATGGTACTGGTAATAATCCAGCAAAGAGGAAAATTGATGATGTAGGGAAGAGAGGGGAGGATTACAGTGTGCTTGAGTAGATGACTGGGTATGCAATCTCATTCACAGACCAAGGCACAGAAAAGTGACTTACCCATGATTACACAACTAATACATGATAAAGCCTGGGTCTGAACCCATGCCCCACGGTCAGCATTCTGTATCACACCATGATGCAGGAAGCCTTGATGTGACCCACTATAAAATGCTTGGCAAACGGTCATCAACCTCTGCCTAATTTCATTACTGTAGAGCATACCTGATTTCACAGGCAATTCATTTCAACATATTAAGTGTATATCTAACATGTGTCAGACAGCAGGATGGTGAGGATACGGGAAGAAAGAATACAAAGGTGAATGACATAATATTTTATCTAAGGAAACAAGTCTTACAACCAGCCTTTCCTCTTTACCATTACCTTACAGATACCATGGAAGTGATTACTTTTGAGGAATAGTAATTAAAACCTTTTTTTGCCCTCTCAACTTGTCTGCTTGTGAAAAAATGTATTTAAATCTCACTGCCTAAATTAGACAGAATAGTGTGTTGGAACCTCAAAACAGAATTTGTATAGGTATAATGAGAAAAGTTCGTTTAGAGAATTCCACCCACAGCTTATTTTCCCTCATAGAAGATTACTAGGATCTTTTGGCATGGTTTACTAAAGCTGTAAAAGTTAAAATTTCCACCCCTAATATTTTTTCTTTCCTTTCTCTCTCTGCTTTTTCAGATTCTTTTCTCCCCTGCTATGAGAAAGGGAGACTAAAACTTTTTTCTGTATGTTTCTCAGAGTACTGCAATTAATTGGAAACTTTACAGTATTTATCCTCCAACTATTACTTTAGGACAGAAGTAAAACTCAATTTAAAGGATTATAATATGAAAAAAAGTCAGTTCTTTGACCTCAAGGTAATTTGCAGGGTGGTAATAGTCCTAAGAGAAATAATAATGATAAATATATTTACTTTTTTCTTTACACTTAAGGAAGGGTTTACACATGCTAAACTTCACTTGATATTTAAAACATCCTTGTAAGGAAGACAGGACAGATATTATTTTCCTGACTTTATAGAGGAGGTTGAGATAAAACATGCAACATATTTAAAGAAGTAAAAATAACTAGATAAACTCATACATTGTGATTGTAACTGGATAAACATGTACATACGTATTGACCTTTGAACAACATGACTTTGAACTACATGGTCCACTTAGACATGGATTTTTTTTCAATAAATAAGTACCACAGTTCTACAGGATCCTTGGTTGGTTGAATCCACAGATACAGAGGAACTGCAGGATATGGAGCACCTACTTTAAAGTTATACTTAGATTTTTGACTGGGGAGAGGGATCGCCATTTCTAATCCCCATGTTTTTCAAGGGTCAACTTTATACACACATACACACACACACACACCCATACACCCATAGTTTATCTTTGGAAAGGTGTTTTGGCTTAAGAAAATGTTTATCCCACTAATCTGCTACAATGCTTAAAAATTTCATTTTAGAAATTCCGTGCTCTAGTGTCCACAAGAAGTTCCATTAGAACATAGATTTAAATAGAGAGAAATGCAAAAAACATTACTAGACACTAATAATTTACAAGTGGATCAAATTTTACTAAATGACAATTGGGCTCCTCAGAAAAACAGAAGGTTAGGGTAACAACAGTCTTAGAACAAAATAGGAAAAGTTTTGATGGGAAGAAAGAGAGAAAGGTCTTGATAGACTGAGCTAAAGCCCTGGGCACAATCAGCCTGAGGATCCCTGAAAAACCTGAGTAGGGTGGAGGTGGTGAGGATGTCAAAAGAGAAACGAACTGACTAGATTCACAATTTTGTTGTCGTTAAAGCCAAAACCAGGGCTCAGATTCAGTTTCCTATGTTGGAAATTCACCTCCAAGATACAAGTTTCCTCTTAGACCTCAATAAACACTTAATGGTCCTTTCAAATTAAATCAGCTGTGGTACCATCCACTTTTCAACTTGCCACCACCTCCCCTACCTGCCGCTACCCTATCCTTTCCTAGAATTAAAAAAAAAAAAAAAAAAAAAAAAAAAAAAGGCTAGTTCTAAAGTCATTTCTGTTCTCATTCCTATTTATTTACTAAGGCCAAAACTTGCCATCTGCTGTTCTATTTTCAATACCACTCTCTCAACTTCTTACATATTTGTCACAAATTTAAGATTCTTTGGGTCGCTCATTTAATAAAAAAATTCAACTGCACTGTGTTGCTACACGCTAGTCAAACTTTAGGTCTGTGTTCTTTAGCATTCTCTCTATAACTACTTCCTCCACTCAATCCTTCATCTACTCGTAACATTTAAATGAAGGCTATGGACATTTCAGTGCCTAGCATGGTGCCAGGTACATAGGTGCTCAAAAAATATTCGTCATAACTTTATAACTTTAGTAACTTAAAAGTTACTAGATAGGCACTTTCGGTGTGCAAAACTCTGAAAATCTTTGGAAATAGTTTCTTCAAAGTGAACAAGTTCATAAATTCATTTGGCTGCAAGTAGGATTCCTAAGTTATTTCTCAGATTCATGAAACACTAGACCAGAAAATTCTAAAAAATCAACGCAAAAGCATAAAAAGCAGCTTAGAGCTTAAACTTTAGAGGTTTACAAAATTTAGTGTTTTGTCTTCTTTTAATTCATTTACACTCTCTTCTCAGGGTATAGAAACAAAACCAGTTTGTGCTGTTGCCACTTCAGAAGAAGTTGTATATGACCTAAGAATTGAGTACTAGGGTCGTTTAATTTTAATCTTGTTTAGAAAACTGTCTGCTTACCTTGGGAAAAGGGCAAACTGCCATTTCTCCCTATATGGGGACTGCGGAAACAAGAGAAACCCCTACACATCGTTTCCACAATCCCATATTATGCTAGGGAACTTCTAATTTTGTTAATTCATTAAACTTGTTACGAGTATTTTTGGCCGGGACTGTACTCAGAGAGGTATACAAATCCTTGCCCCTAAAGAGGTTACAATGCAAAGAGAGAGAACCATGCTCGGAACTCAGAACAAAAGCTGTGACTGCATAATATACTAGTGGAGGTGGGGGATGGGGGTCTGGAAGCCCAGTTGTTACTAGGAAAGCAGTTTCCAGGAGGTGAAAGTTAAGGCCAGTTCTTAAAGAGACTGACTGAAATGATTTGCTGTAGTGAACCTTGGAGGGCCTTCTACTTAGGAGATAAACATCCATCCTGATTTAAAGGTGGGAAGTGCCTGAAGTGCGGGAAAACGTAAGGAGACTGACTTCCCAGCAGTCAAAACACCACTTAGGGGAAGGACTGATTTTGAGGATGCAATAGGTAAGTCTGGGGAAGTCAGCTGAGGAAGGTGGGAAGGGACGGAGACTTTTTGTTGTTGTTGTTACATAAAAAGCTTTGATATGATGTGGTGGGCAAAAAACAAAGAGGGAAATTACATGAGAAGAAGGATTTTTTGACAGCTCAGTAGAAATGAGATTGTAATAGAGAGGTCCTGAAGCTCAGGAAACAAGCTAGACATGCTATAATTTTGGCCTAGGTTGTTTAGACCTGGAATAAAATGCTAGCTGAGGAACTTTTCAAAGTTGAATAAACAGTAATAACAATAAAGAAAAGGTAGTAACAATAAAGAAAAGGTTATGCTACAAACTATTCCAATACTACCATTTAATTATTAACCCAATTAACAATAATCTCCAGATAATTTATCTCCAGCTCCCCCTTTCTACTCAGTACCTCTTACTAGCTTACATCTCTAGATCCAAAACAATTTATTGAGGATGCCCTTTTCAGTACCCTCCACCTATGCCTTACTCAGCTTGCCTTTGCTTTGTCTTCTTCCTATTTCACCTCCTCATTTATTCAGATCATTTTAGTCCTTAAAAGACCCAGAGTACCTGCCACCTTTTCTTTAAAGCCATTTATGATCTTCTTTCTCTGAAATCTGTCTGCTAGTCACTTTGACCACATGCAACTTATATACTGATTAGAATTTTTGACTATTGATTGTCTTCACTGGATTTAATTCATTAAGTTTTTTTTTAACTTATAATCATTGTAGAAATTTTAGAAAAATAAAAATCACTTGTAACCTCACCATCATTAAAATGTTGATCTATTCCTTTCAAATGTTTAATGTGAATAATTTACACATATTTAAAAATACAATACATACATCTTTGCATCCTGCTTTTAGTTTTTACTTTTATACAGTTATTTTAGAGGCTCCTGGAATCCAAGCAGTTCTACTTAGAATCTTAAGAACTCTTAAACTCAGCTGCTACTCCCCATATCCTCTCATAATTCATGGCTGCTCCTCCCTTGTGGCTCTTGCTGTCTGCTTAACTACTCAGTGTGCCTTGAAACCATTATTCAATCCACCTCAACCCCTCTCTATCCTGGCACAGTGTTTGGACAGAGCTTTAACAAACTTCCTATGGATCTATTGCCCTTGGGTCTGGTGCTCATCCCAGTCCAACAAACTGGTGCAGAGGGAGAAGGGGTCATGTAGTACCATGAGATAATTTAAGAGGAAGGAAACTCTCAGAGGAATCAGAATGGCAGGCACAGTTGGCTTGACCTTTATTCCTTCATTTCTTACATTTTGAAAATAAGATTTTTTTTGCTGACTATTCTGTCCTGTGAATATACCAGATGTATCTAACCATTCCAATAGTGCTGAACGGTTAGTGTGTTTCTGATTTTCACTATTCTAAATAACACTGAGATGAACAGCCTTCTAAGTTGCCCGAGTCTCAGGTAAAAACTTGTATTTCCAAAAGTAGAGTTACTAGATCAGAGGTGGCACTCTTGATAGCGTTTGCCAAAGGACCTTCCCGAAGGGTTTTATGGTATTAAAATATGAGCAAGGATTTTGACCTTTGTTATATTTTGCTTTCTAGGAACCACAGGAAAATCTATACCGTATGCCAGATATACTTAATTGGAAGAAATATTTTCTCTTAAGAGATGCTCTCATGTAGTAAATTCAGTGCATCTTAGAAATTAAGGTGTTAGGGAAGATTACCAGGCAGCAGTCTGTGTCTTGAGTAGGAGGAATGCACAGGACAGAATTGAACTGGAAAGAATTATTATGCACTTAAGTACATAGAAAAAAAGAATGAAAGGCATATTAAACTATACAAATTCATTCCTTATCTTTAACCTTTATGTACATAATTACATTTTAAGCAGTTGAACCTTCATGTACATGTTTGGTTTTTTTTTCAAGTACTAATTGATAAGACTATTGTTATCTGTATAAGAATTCCCAAGGCCAATATGCCAAACGTTAATTAGCCATTTCCCTTTGGTTAGAAATTTTTTTCCCTTCAAATTTTTGTTGTTTGGATAATATGCTATGAATACCTTTGTGCGCTCATTTTTGTTTTCAGGTCGTGTCACTGAAAGATACTTCCCCAAGTGGTACTGTTGATTAAAAATGTGAACAATTTTATCAAGATATTGTGCTCCATTGACACGTTAACATTGCATGTTTGTCTCCCTGGGTCTTCAAGCCCCCCTTAGGAGATAGTGGCTATTTCTTTTCAATATACCCCACGGGGCAGCGGAGTAGAACTGGCTCAGAGCTGAAAACAAAGTAAAAGTTCAATAAATTTTAATGAGTCAATCTTCCCGTACCTGTAGGCTTAACTTCCCTCTTTTCCAGATTTTTCTCCCTCTGTCTCTTCCTTTCGTTTCTTTTCGGAATCTACTTCATTACCTTAAATTGGCAATTTCAGGTAAGGTAATTGTGGACAGAGGTGCCTTTTCCTGTTCCTTAAATCTTATTTCTCAGGGACTTTCCCATTGTGGAAACTTATTCACCCGGCTGCCGTCCGAAGAAGCCAAATTCAAAGCAGTCACCGCCACTGGAGCTCACAACCGGGTGCCTCCTCAGGAAGGAAACGTTATCTTGAAAAATTTCTACGTCAGTCAATTGGGCAGATTTTGAAGAAAACGAGATTGGCGGGCGCTTCTGTCAACCAATTTGACGCTGAGTGAGTGGCAGAAATTCAATAACGGAGTAAGGACGCCCCGGGAATAATTTGCGCCTCATAAACTCGGAGGAAACACTGAAGCCCCCTTCCCAGGGCCAGACGGCTACGACAGGTGTGAAGGCCACCTGAGTAGGAGCTTCTACTGCCCACGCAGAGGCACCAGCCGCGCTAGGAGACTCCACGCGCGAACGCTGAGTCGGAGCCCGGGCGCCGGTTTCCCCCTCAGGCTCGTCACCACAAGTCTGCAGTCGCCGTGCAGAGCGGTCCCGCCCCCTCCCGGCACCCCGAAGGCGGGGGGCGGGGTCTGCCGCGGCGTCACTGCTGACGTAGCGGCCCCACCGGGCCGCCGCCGCTGCCGCCGAACCGGGGGACTGGGGTGAGGGGGGCTGTGGGGGCTCCGGAGACGAGCGCTAAGATGGCCGCTCTGGCTTGGGCTGGTGAGTGTGTGTGAGGGGTGCGCGCGGCTGTGGCGGTTGACGGAGCGAGGCTCCCTGTGGGAGCGGAGGTCCGACGGGAGCCCCCGGGGCCGGGAGGCACCTGGCGGGGTTTTCCCGCCGCGCAGGGCGCAGTGGGGTCCTGAGGGAAGAAGAGGGGTCTGCGGACGGACTAAGGGGAGCGAGCTGACGGGCGCGTGGAGGAGGAGGTGGCAGCGGCGGCGGGTCCGGCGAATTTAGAATTAGCGCCTCTGGAAAGTCACGGTGGGTCGAGCGATGCACTGGCCGGCGTCCTGGGGGCGGGCCACCTCTTGAGTGCCTGGAGATGCTGCGAGGAGCTGCGTCCCCTGTGGCCAGGGGCACCACGTAGTCGCCCAGTGATGGGCTGGTGGGGAAGGAGTTGGGAGGAGAAGGGGCGAAATTGAGGAATTTGAGGGGATGCAGAGGGGTGTAGTGCCCTAACCCGCGTTCCGGAGCGTGGAGATGTAATTGCGAATCTGATCGCGTATCTGGTGCGGGCTAGGGCGCTCTGCGGTTGGCACTGTTGTAAAACCGCATCCTACCCCAGCTCTGACTGCGGCCAAGTGATGCTGAAAGCGCCCCTGGGATGCTTAGGAAGGGCGGTTCTAGTTCTCCGTTTAGAAGGAATGTCTTGCCTTCCCTTCATCGATCGGGTCCCAGCACTGCCTGCACCTGCTGCCACTTAGAGACACTTGGGGTTTTTGAATACCAGCTTCCTAAAACATTCCTGCTGGCCTTCGGAGAAGGAATGCTAATAGGCTAAACTTATTTGTGGGGCGTAAGAAGCGTGTCAGCATAGGGAGAAAAAAATGACTGCTCAAGGTTAAGAGATAGTAAAACTGGCCCTCCTCACATCCCCACCGGCAATAAAAAAGAAAGTGAAACTTGGTAATTGTTTCAACTTCAAGTTTGAGCCGTTGTCAATTCTACTGGTAACTGGATAATTTCTTGCAGTTTTAATTTTGGAAGTAAAAAAAGCAGCTTAGCAAATCTTGAGAGCTGCTTTATCCTCAAGCCCCCACCCCCACTCCCCATTTTTAAGCCTTAATTGTCATATTTTGCAGGTAATGGGGTTGTGAAATTAGCATGGAAATAAGACTTTCAGTCCCTGCACTTGAATTCCTTATTATCTGTTAAGTAGATGCTTGTGGGGTTAAAGTAGGAAGGTGGTAACTTTGGGCCTGGAATTCAGTTTTGAGTTGTCTTTAAAACCAGCATTTGGTGTAAACAAGGAAAAAGAATTGGCTGTTCACTGTGATCAAATTCGGAATGCCAAACATTAGTTAAGCACATGTTTATAGAATATTTCATAATTACAGTGAGATTCAGTATTCAGTTGTCTTGAAAGAAATGAAAATTTTGTATATATTGGAACCCTTATCTTTTTATCCTTAATTTATCATCTCAGGCCTTTTGAAAGAGAATTAAAACATTTTGGTTCATTTAGCCTCTCCCCAACACTGCAGTTTCTCTAGCTTTTTGTGTACTAGCCATTAATTTTGCAATGGATAGCAGATTTTTCAATCCAGTATTTGTCATTGTTGGCTATATTGAAATTTAGAGACATTCTGATAATGAACAAATAGTTCAAGGTATACATTGTAGAAAGTTGAAATGTCCTGGCTCTTTTGATTGTACAGCAGTCTTATCTGTCTTCTAAAATATTAATTGTCCCAGATTTTTTTCAGCTTAAAAAACTTAACTGACCGGTGAATCTGCATTTAATATAATATAAAATGGTATACTTCTTTTGAATATTTAAAATGGAAGATTTGGGTTAAATGTTTGAAGTATATTAATTATACTCAACTGTCTTTACCCCCTCCCTTTTTTCTCACATTTATTTTTTTCACTACAAAAAGAAAGGAATAAGGTACCGTATATACTCTCTACCATGTTTTTCCTCTACACGCTTGAATCTTACTGCGTATTATAGCATTGGTGGTACATAAGAGGATGTTCTGTCTTTTGGTTTGAGGGCAGACTGTATTTTATTTGTATCCTTAGCACCTGACTTACTACTTAACATAGAGGAAAAAACTCCTGTAAATGTTTGTTAAATTGTGTTTTGAATGGTAGAGAAGTATGGAGAAAGACAACATATTGGCTTCTTAGTAGCAGAAAAAAATGTGTTTTGAAGTTTTTCTCCTTCCTGCAATGTTAGTCAGAATGTTAGTCACATTGCCAGATTCTAATGGAGTTGTCTGGTTGAGGGAGGTTAGAGACAGGCTGGAGTACAGGTTTAGGAGTCTAATCAAGATAGGAAATGTATGCTCATTCATTTTCTGGATTCAATAATGGGGACAAGTTTTGGCATTAAACCCAACCCAAATAGGTGACAGGCAAGTAAAATATAGAAGGATTCTATAAAGACTGGCTTTCTGGCAAAGATTATTATAAGAGTACAACTGGTTTTTCACAGGACTTTGAGACATCATAAAAACTTTATTATAAAGAATTCATTTTTAATGAAGTTTTACATGCAATAGAAACAAAGCTAATTTATTTATAGTCCAAGAATGTACTCATTAGGCCAAGTCATAGATGTATTAGAATGATAGTCTAGGCATTTTACACAGGGTATTTGACCTCAATTTACTAGACCCATAGTGGAATGCTCAATATTTTTGTGAATGTTTCCCCCATTATTATGAAGTTAGCTGTAGTAGATTGGTGTAATGGTAAATATTTTGGAACAAAACTGCCTATGAATGAAATTGTAAGTTGTGATGGGTGAGGAAATCAAATAAGCTGGCAGCAGAACTTGCTTTTCAGGAGGTTTTTGTTAGGACATCATCAACTAGATTCAGTGTCTGTGCTTCAGGAGAGGCATGCTGGAGACTTGAAGGCCCAGGGAAAAAGAGTATCCTTTATCGTTTAATGAGGAGTTTCAAGCGAAATCAGGGTAATTATAGATTCTAGATCTCTAGAGGAAGAAAGAATAACCAGAGCCTTTCTAAGGATAAAGGAAAAGAACCACATCATGATTGACAAGGAGAGGTGCCAAAGCACATAATAGGCATAATAGCATACCTAAGAGGGAGCAGGGAGAGTCTGAGAGCCCATTGTGTTTATTCGTTCAATAATTTGTTCATTCAAAAATATTGAACCCCTTTCTATGTACCAGGCACATGCTTGACCCTTGGCATTTTACAAACATCTCTTAAGAGGACAGGGTACTGTGGTGGTTCTATGAAATAAATGGAAAATTGAAAACCGCTTTTAAGGAGTGGGTAGAGTTTGCCCTAATTACGCAACTAAAGTTATTTTCATTCTTATCCAAATGCTTGCAAAGATTGTGGTGGTTAGTAATTCCTAAGGCCTACTTCCTATTGAAATTGCCATTTCCTCCTATCTTTTATTACAGAAAATAACAAATCTTCCTACTTTTAATAGCTTTTAGAGGATCTGTTTAGGTTATTTGGTACTGTTAAAAGAAAAATAAGTTTTATTATAAAGATAACCTTTGTTAAAAATATTAAAGATTCAGCAAATGCCTACTCTTTAATATCCAGCCCTTTGGGAAGTCTCGGGAGAATTTTCTTTAATGAGATAAAGATGCTTAATGTGACAGTTGTATTTAAATTTTATTCTACTTTATGTCCAGTGGTATGTATGGTTTTTTCCTTCAATATGAGTAGAATGTATATAAGTATTTATATAAAATGTGCACACCCATTTCCTATGAAGCAAAAGTTTATATCCCAGTTATGAAAAGCTTAACAAATTGAACTTATTCACAATGTAGTCATTTGTATATAAAAACATTGTAACAAAAGATGTGTGGGAAAAGACTCATCACAGATGAGAGTAGAAAAGTACATATTGTTCACAATTTCAAAGCTCTTATATGCCATGTTAAGGAGTTTAGATTTATCTTGTGGTCTTTCAAGACTTTTAGACAAATTATTTAATAGTTGCAAAACTGTGCCGTAAGACACTGGAAATTATATAAAATGTAAATGTTATATGATTATTTGACTAAGTTTGAGCTATGAAAGGGGATTTTCTTAATAGAACACGATGTTGTTATTGTAGTGGTTATTCACATTTTAAAATATTCTTTCTAGAAATGTATATTAACCATTTCCCACACTCTGTGTCACTTTTTAAAATAGTAATTTAGTTTGGCTGTTTGTATGTGTGTTACTTTTCATGGTAACTTCCTGACTTTCATAAAAACATTTTTAAAGTGAAAAATCTGAAAATTGTGCTACTAATTGCACTGATTAGAAAATCTAGATTACTTTCATATAACTAATCTTTGGCATCTAACCTCTTGTAGGAACTTTCAAAGCTTATAAGTATATTGTACCTCTCCATGCTTTCTAAGTGTCTTCTAAAGAAACTGAAGTGGAAAGAGAGTGGTCAGCTAAAAAAGACCTTGTTAAAGATAACTAAAATTTACAGTGGAATATTAATTTTCGAAGTAAAAAATTAGCTACTCTTCTAATTTTTCAGTGATTCTTGTAGCTGTTAGTAATACTTATATTTGGAGCACAAATATTTATTTAAAGGGTCACTACTTGTCATATCAAAATTTAAAATAATTATGGCTGGGCAAGGATGTTTCAGTTTGCTTTTGTATCAGATCTGTTTTGGGTATCTGAAAGCATGTAGTATGGAATAAGACAGATGGTAGGCTTTTGGTTAAGGATAGGGAAGGTAGGGTAATTACAGTATCACAAAATAGCAGGAAACTGCCTTAGCTGGGCAAAGATGGGCACATGATTAAGAGGAGAAGGCAGTTTTGGTTACTAGTGATCAAGGACTTTATATTTTTAACCACTGATGTAAATGTCATAAAGAAAACTGAAGTAAGACTTGATTGATTGTGCCAAGAATTTGTTAGCCTGAAACAATCTGGCTATTAAACCTATAGGATCGTCATAAAATCCTTACTTTTTTTATATTAAGAAGATAAAAAGATGCAAGAGTCCTTCCTTTACCATAGGGAACCTACCCAGCAGATAAGAGTGGCAGAGTAAGGATGTGTATACAAATAAACACAAAGATTTACATTTGGCATAACCCAAGCCTTTTAGGAAGTTAGAGAAGAACATTTTCTTAAACTAAAAATACTTTGGGAGTTGGGCCTTGAAGGATGGATAAATGTTTAAAAGATGGAGGTGAGGGAATGATGAAGATGAGTTCAGAAAATTAGCTGGAGTGGATTCTTTTTGTCTGGAGTACACATGGCAAAGGAGTAATAAGTCAAAGATAGGTTGGAATCTGGAGAATTTTGAAAGCAAGAGTCACAAATTATAATATGTTTTATTGTTGCATTTGAAAAATTGCCATTTAGTGAGTTATGACCACCATTTTTTAAAAAAAATGAAGTAGAATAGGAAATATCAGAACACATTATTTTTATAAGGATTCTTTGTGAAGCTGTTGTTCCAGGTACATGTGTTACATACATACATACATTTACTGGAACCCAATGTAAAGTTTCTGAGTCTTAGTCAAAGTTAGAAATCCACTGCTTTATTTGACTATGAGGAACAGAGGATTTTGAGTTAAAAGCTCAAAGCAAACTTGAAGATTAATTTGGCAGGATAGTACTGTGAAGGAGAGCGAGAGTCTGGATGATGGGAGACCAGTTTGGAGTCTACTGCTGTGCTTCAAGAATGATTTGTTGGGGGGAGGGTATATAGCTCAGTGGCAGAGTGCATGCAGGAGGTCCTGGGTTCAATCCCCAGTACCTTCATTAAAAGATAAGTAAATAAATAACCCTAACTACCGCCCCCCCAACCAGAAAAACCCCAAAACAATATAAGGAGAATACTAGTTTGGAAATGGGAAGGAAAAAGACTTGTGGAATGATAACCCTATATATGTGACAAATTGAATGTTGGCATGGAAAAATTGGGAGGGAGATGTCAAAAAAAGAAAAAAACAACTTAAGATTTCTAGCCTGGGTACTTGAATGATAATACAGTATCTTTAATAAGAGAATATTGGAAAAGCTAGTTCTCTGAAGGCAAAACTTATATGTAAGCTGAGTTTTTAGTGTGCCTGAGACTGGTTCAAAAAGGCTGAGACCAAAAGATAGTCTTTGTAGACAGCTATCTAGATCTGATCAGTGAATCTCTGCTAGTAGGTTGAGTTCATTACAAGAAGTCTGAAGAGCTGTTAAAATAGATCAGAGAGGTATTGCTATATACTTAAAGCCTGGTTGTATGTTATAAAGGGCTATAATTTGAGTAAATGAAAATTAATTTCAGAAAGTCCTCACTATACTTCAGAAGGTGTAAGCAGTTTTATGCTGTTGAACTGTAACAAGTTAAATATTTACTTATAATCTTACTTGATGTTTGTGTGTGACATAAACCTTGGACTAAAAATACCACATCTAATAAGATCTTATGTTTTATTTCTCTTCTAGTCATTTTAGCTTTCTATTTTATAATTGCTTTAATGATACAATCTGTGTGAAATAATTAGCTTTCAGTAATTCAAATACAATTTTTTTTAAACTTTAGAGATTTGCTGAAGGGAATTTTAAAAATGAAAATGTTTGCTCAGTTATATGGCATTAAAAGTTTGAATAGCTTGAATGGTTTTCTTTGAACAAATTAAAATTTTTATTGTCTTTAAGCAGTGAAAAGAAGCTTTCATAATATTTATAAATCCATCTATCTTTAAAATAAATAAAGCATACTTGGTTTTAAAAAAGTAATTTCATAGCTGTTAGTTGGAATTTCAAGTGTGAAACTTTTTAAAATGAATACAGATCATTTTAATCTTTATATATAGATTTCATTCAAAACATCTTGACTATTTATATGTTGCTTTTATATATAGGTACAGGTAATATTTTATCAGAATCTACATGGAAGATGCAAAAATGTTTTGTTAACTCCCTATAAAATGAATATACTGCCAAAAATCACTTACCCTACTGCTGAAGCCAGAGTTAATACTTAGCTTCTCAGTAGTGGATTAGCAAATGAAAAGAAGTGCTCTGAACCCAGTAGAGGAAAATAGGAAGTGTCAGGAAAATACTCCCATCCCCCTTTCTTCCCTCCAAGCTTTTAGATCTTTGTGTGGTGAGGCCCCTTTGGGAATACCCTAGTAACTGTCTCTGAGCTGTGGCTTCAGGCAGTGGAGCAAACTGGAGATCTCTGGTGGCAGCAGCCTGGCTCTCTCTAACTCCTGCTTTTTTCCCTGCCCTTTCCTTGGTCATCCACCCCCTACTGCTTTCTTTCATAAATACACTGGGTAAGTGGGTCCCCTACTCTAAAATATTTATCTCATGATCTGTCATTCCACCATTGTGGTTTCACTTCTTTGGATTTTTAAGACGATTTTATCTGAAAGATCCCCTTTTAAAATGCAAATACCCCTGGGAGAGGTCAGACCTTAGTCCTCTGCTAACATCTTAATTATCAGTTAGCATCTAAGTTCATCTTAGTACACATCTGGCTGAGAAGAACCCCTAGCTAAAAGTAATAAAAACTAGAGGAAAACTAGTATTTTTAAGAGGAGGAGCAGTAGTAAGTAGTAGTAATATTGTTGTTATTATTGGCAGCTAACATGTACTAAGGGCTGTACTATTAAGAAACAGGAATTGTAAATGCTTTACAAAAATAAATTTCCCTAATTCCCTCATCAACCCTACTGATGTTGTTACTGCTGTTATTTTACAGATAAACTGAGGTATGTGGGACATAATTATCTCAGTCACATAGTAAATATAGCTGAGTGTTAGACCCAGGCATTTGGATCCCAGAAGGCTCTCTGTTTTGCTGTGATACCTCTTCCCTGCTTTATTGCCTCTCAGAGAGTTGGCATCTGATCAACATTTCACACTTCACAATTTTGCATCAAATGGAATCATGGTGTTAAGATTACAGGGCACTTCCTGTTGAAAGTCAGGGACCTTGCCATCATCTAAATAGACTTTTTTAGAAACAACTGTAATGAAATAGGCAAACTCCTTATAACTAAGGGAATGCATTTACGGATATAGAGGAGGAGGAAGTAAAGAGACTACTGTATAATGTATCAAATACATAGTATTTTCTTTCCTACTTAAAACTTATGTAAGTAACACATTCATTATTTTTGGAAATTTTAAAATATGGATTAATAAAATAATTTGCAGTCCCTGCTACCCAGTGATAACTTGAAAATGAATGAATGAATATACATATGTGTGTGTGTGTGTGTGTGTGTATTCTTTCTAGGTTTTTTTTCCTTTGGGGCATTATTTTCTGAATGTTCTGCAAGGTGTCAACTCATACCACTTCTTTAATATTTTAGAGTGCAATAATTTTCCTTACATGTAAATAGCATTTCCCACTTCATCTCTACCAGAAGTTGAACTGATAATTATTGTCTATGACTTGCCAGAAACAAAGGTTTAACTAAATTATCTGTGTTCTTTATATGATCCTTCTTAAATAAAAGTAGATAGAAGAGAGCCCTAGATTCTTAATCTCTGTATTGAATCTGTTCTTTCATCCAATGTTTGGTCAGCACTAATCTACCTCTGCTCCCATCTTTGCTTCAGCACTGCTACAGCTTAATTACCTTATAATATATGGAGCAGTAGAGTCTCATTTAATCACTCATCCCTCCTCTAGATCTACCATGCAGATCCCTCTGTAACCTACATAACTGATTGTGTCATTCTCCTTTATAGAATTCTTCAGTGGCTTTTTATTGTCCATAGATCCTGGAAGCAGACTTTGGGGATGATTGGGGCAGGGAATTCTTTAGGTTCCAGGTACCAGTGAATGGTTTTAAAAGGGGAGTTGGGGATGTTTGCTGGTTCCAGGTGGTCACATCCCTTGACTCTGCTGACTCCATATAATGAGATAGGGCCAAGCAGGGGCCCCTAAATTGTCAGGTCTGGACCCTCATTGTCTAGGTCTAAAAGCAGAGTGTGCTGCTGCTGCATGGAGAGTAAACTTTTGGTGGCAGCAAGGATCCAAGCTGGGGGACCATTTAGGAGCCTAATTGCAGTAATCCAGGTAAGAATTGATTGTGGCTTGGTTCAGGGTGGTAGCAGTAGAGATAAGTAGTCAAATTCAAAATATATTTTGCAGGTAGAGCCAACCATTGGTGCAGGGAGAAAAAAGGAGAGGGGTCCAAGATGACTGCCTGCAAGATTATTAACCTCAGTACCTGGGAGGATTTAGGATAATGGAGCATATTAATCAATGATACCTAACTTTTGCCATTAGCTATTGTTGAAAGTTAGTTCTTATAAAATACTGTATTTGACGGGATTTTGAACTTCAGGAAATTTTGAGGGAAAAGAAATGAAATCTGTACAGATGTGGATGTGAGAGCTGGGACTGGTGTCTATATTCAGCATACCTTGTACTAAAATTTAAGAAATTGGCGAGGTAAGGAGATGTCACTGATTTCTAGTGGATTTTTACCAAAAAAGAGGTGAGAAGGAACCTAAAACCAACTTGCCCTTTGCAGGTTTCTTAGGGCCCTAGAGGTGGCACCTGCAAGTACCACTGAAATTCATACTGTGTTGCTGTCCTAAAAAATGTAAAGCTTTGATCATGCTACAACAATGTTCTGAGTGTTCTGTAATTAGATTCCCCACCTGCCACCTACAGTTTGTATTCAATTTATGTTAAGTCAATGAAAAAAATATTTTGTGATTCCCTACTTTTTGACTAGATTTCAGTTGACTGATTTTAGGAACATGTACCAGATGTGTTCCTTTAACTGATAAAGGAACAAGTTTCTGGGTGAAAAATCACATTTGTTTTTATTATATTGGCTTTTTTTTTTTTTTTGGTGTGCGGGTTTGTTTTTTAGAATAATCTTCCAATTTCAGATAATGCTTAAGCGTGCCAGAAGGTAAAAGTTCATTATATTGCCACCACCTACTTTATATTTTTCCTCTTTTCTCTTTATTTGCTTATACATCTTTGCACATTCCCAAGAGTCTATTCAAACACAAAAGCATTATCTCCTTCTGTCTCTCTCCTTAAGGCAAATTGTCAATCAAATCAGAGTATGCTACAGAGCCATTATTAAAGATCATTATTGATTTACTAATGGAAAGCCAAATTTCAAGTGGTAATTAATTAGAATATTTAATATTATTTATTTAAATAGAATGTAGTATTGATTTGTTCACTATAGCTATGTGTTAGATAAATACTGTTTACTGAGTGTTTACTATATACCAGATAAATATTTTGTTACCTCAGTTCTTCAGCAGTTCAGTGAAGGTGGTATGATTTTCACTGTTTTACAAAGGAAGTTTAGAGAAGTTAAAATATTTGCTCAAATCAGACATACAACAGTATGTGGAGAGGTAGCATTCAAACCTAAGTTTTCTACTTCACAACCCATGCTGTTAACTACAGTTATGCTTTAGTAACTCCACATAAGGCTCTCAGAATGTAGACATTAATGAGATATATTTGGGTCTTGCCAGTCCCAATTTTTAAGAAAAGGAATATAGTTTTCTAAACTGCCCTCAGACTGTTGGGTAAAAGGAATATAAAAAGTGGTCAGTACCCATTCTTCACCAGATGGTGGCATAAAACTAAAAACAAAATTTTTAAACGGAACCATCAGAAAAAGTAAAGTGCGTGTTCTTTCAGAGGAAGGTGGATGAGAGATTAGTGAAGTCAACAGTAAATGGAAAGTGAGAGCTTCCTATGTATTATGACAGGCAGCCCAGATATTGGGAGCAGAGGGAAAAATTTATAAAATTATTCCTGAAAAAATACCTTAAAAGAAAAATATGGCTTCTTGTTTTTCTTTTATTAAAAATTGACATTGTTCTGCTCAGTTTTCAGATGCTTCAAGTGCTGTGAACAGAGACTTGTTTGGATTATGTGTTTCTCAGCTAGACTAAATAAATGCTAACAATGGATAAATGCAAACACATTGGGCAGTTGAGGCTTGCTCAAGACCATTCCATCCTCAACCCTCAGAAATGGCATTGTGTGGACTGTAATACAAGTGAATCAATTTGGGCTTGCCTTAGCTGTTCCCATGTTGCCTGTGGAAGATATATTGAAGAACATGCACTCAGGCACTTTCAAGAAAGCAGTCATCCTGTTGCGTTGGAGGTGAATGAGATGTATGTTTTTTGTTATCTTTGTGATGATTATGTTCTTAATGATAATGCAACTGGAGACCTGAAATTACTACGAAGTACATTAAGTGCAATCAAAAGTCAAAATTATCACTGCACCACTCATAGTGGAAGGATTTTACAGTCTATGGGTACAAGTGATGATTCTTATTTCTTACATGATGGTGCCCAATCTCTGCTTCAAAATGAAGATCAAATGTATACTGCTCTTTGGCACAGGAGAAGGATACTAATGGGTAAAATCTTTCGAATTTGGTTTGAACAGTCACCCATTGGAAGAAAAAGGCATGAAGAACAGTTTCAGCAAAAAATAGCAAAAAGAGAAGTGAAGAAAAGACGGCAAGAATTAGAGCAACAAGTTAAAGCAGAATTGGAAAGTATGCCTCCGAGAAAGAGTTTACGTTTGCAGGGTCTAGCTCAGTCCACCACAATAGAAATAGTTCCTGTTCACATACCATTACAAACCTCAGAATCACCAGCAAAAGATACAGTATCTACCTCAGAAGATGTAAGATTAAAAAAAGCCAGTGATTCCTCTGTTAAAAGAAGGCCAATAGTAACTCCTGGTGTAACAGGATTGAGAAATTTGGGAAATACTTGCTATATGAATTCTGTTCTTCAGGTATTGAGTCATTTACTTATTTTTCGACAGTGTTTTTTAAAACTTGATCTGAACCGATGGCTGGCTGTGACAGCTAGTGATAAAACAAGATCATCTTACAAGCATCCTCCGGTCACAGATACAGTATATCAAATGAATGAATACCAAGAAAAAGAAACAGGCTCTGTTAGCTCCAGACATCCAAGTTTATCATCAGGACTAAGTGGTGGGGCATCAAAGAGTAGGAAGATGGAACTTATTCAGCCTAGGGAGCCAAGTTCACAATACATTTCTCTTTGTCATGAACTGCATACTTTGTTTCAAGTCATGTGGTCTGGAAAGTGGGCCTTGGTCTCACCATTTGCGATGCTACATTCAGTATGGAGACTAATTCCTGCTTTTCGTGGTTATGCCCAACAAGATGCTCAGGAATTTCTTTGTGAACTTCTGGATAAAATACAACATGAACTAGAGACAACTGGTACCAGGTTACTGGCTCTTATCCCCACTTCTCAAAGGAAACTTATCAAACAGGTTCTGAACGTTGTGAATAATATTTTTCATGGACAGCTTCTTAGTCAGGTATGGAGTTTTTAAACCTTATTTTCATCTTGGCAAATTCATAAAGTGAAGCCTAAAAATGTGATTTCATCTAGAATGATCCTGAGTGGTTTCCCTTTAATTAGAGCTGTAAAGTTTTCCTCGTGAAAATCACAAAATGAATGAATCTCTAGAATGAGTGGACTTGGTGGTGGACTGTTATTAGACACGGGCGCTCTATTTTCCGAGCATAGAGCTTTAAAAAAATTTTTTTTAACTGAGATAATTGGGCTATACTTCCTCCTGTCCACTTGCCTCTGTTCCTGAGTTCAACTTTCATGGTAGTAATAGTACCTTTTGTTTTTGTAGCATATTTTTCTGGAATTTAGTTTAAATATTTCAAATGTGTTTCTTAGGGAATATCTATGAAGTTTATTTCACTTACTATTTCAGAAATATATAGTTCTACACTGTGTCAGTTAGCAAATAAGAGTTGTGCTTGTGTTGAATGCAGTTTTATTTTCTACCATCTTTGTCATTTCTGAGTTTTTATGCAAAAGTTTAAAATACATGTTTATAAATAAAAGTAACATATATTCATGGAAAACCTATATGATATAGTAAATCGATGCAGAAGAAAAGAAAAATCATGTCTTAATCCCGTAACTCCACACAACCCACACATTAGACTAGTAATATTTTGGTATATTTTCACCTAGTTTTTTTTCCTCTTCTAAATATTTATACATATTTTTCTCCTAACTGTGTGATCATGTTTAATTTAGCTGCTTTTTTCATTTTTTTCATTTAATAATGTAGAGATTATTCATAGTCATTAAAATATTTGATCATTCTTTTCACAACATTTCAATCTCCATCATATGTATATACCATAATTTATTTAACCATTCCCCTATTATTTTTACATTATTATAATGTCACAATTAATATATTTTTCCTAATGATTTCCTTAAGATGGAGTCCTAGAAGTAGAATTACTTTGTCAAAGGGTTGGACTTTTGATACTTAGTTACAAAATTCTTTCCAGAACATTACTATTTTGTATTCTGAATAGTGTGAGAGTGGCTAAGTGCTTTTTTTTTCCTTTATGGATGAATTTTGAAATTAATAAAAATTATTAGGCAAGCTTTTTGCTCTCTTCTCTTCAAATGTGTAATAAACTCTGAGGAAACTGGTCATCTCAGAAGATTCAGAGATTGGTTTGCTGAAATGGCTTTTTTTTTTTCCCTAATTCAAGGAACTGTTCTCAAAAGGTCAAACCATGGCCTACTGAGTCCCCAAACAAAACACCAGGGATATTCCCCTTTTCTTTCTGTCAGTTTCTTAAATCTAAAACCTGTATCAGAGAAGATAGTTTTATTTTGTTGTCAGTTCCAGGAATATAGTTTATATGAAAGTTTAGTAATATTTCATATCATGTGTAGATTATTTGATCTGTAGAGTTTGTCTTCAAGTATGAGCAGTGTTTGTTGGCATTAAATCCTGCCAAATGCTTCACTGAAGGTATTATTGTTTCCCTTTCTAGTTACTATATTTCCTATATAAGTTATTAGAAATGCCCCATATTCTTTGTGGTTCCTGAATTTTGATAAGGGTATTAATGTAGTGATGTTTGCTTTAAGTGGGAGCATTTTTGTTATATGTTATTTATGTTATATGTACTGTCTTTTTACATTTTCAGTTGGTAGGGCTTCAAAATCTGTATATACTAATATACTGTATATAAAAAGATACTGTATTTTAATATCTATATAAAAATACTAATAATACTTTATTTGTGTCATGGTTAAGAGGTTTTAAGGATTAGGGGAGAGGAAATCTGAAAGATGAGGAAGGAAAAAGGGCAAAGAAACTTAAGTCTGATAATCTAAACACATTAAATTAAATGCACATAAATATATCACATATATCATATATGTGTATACACATATATACACATATAATGTATATCTAATTAAATGAATCCAGTTTGGGTTTTTTTTTTTTTTTTACAAAATTCAGGCTTGACTAATGCCCTTGGAGCTTTTCAAATGTCAAGTAGTTAAAGCCCATCAATGTGTAACGAGCTTATGGAAGGAAAAATTATAATAATTTTTTTAATTCCTTGAAAATAATATAAAGCAGATCGTCCAGAATTCTGATGATGCATTTCCAGAAGAAAAGCTTATTTACTGGCAATGACTTCTAGAAAGGGGTAAATATTTTGACAGAGGACTATAATCTAAGAAACTAATATTTTTATTTGCAGGTTACATGTCTTGCATGTGACAACAAATCAAATACCATAGAACCTTTCTGGGACTTGTCACTGGAATTTCCAGAAAGATACCAATGCAGTGGAAAAGATACTGCTTCCCAGCCATGTCTGGTTACTGAAATGTTGGCCAAATTCACAGAAACCGAAGCTTTAGAAGGAAGAATCTACATATGTGACCAGTGTAATTGTAAGTAGAGACTGTATATTCTCTTTGCTTTTCTAAGATTAGCAAAGAGAAACACAAAAGAGAGGAAGCTGGAAGAAATTCCTTAAGTAGCAGTTAGAGAAATAAACTTTGTTAGTTTATCAAAAGAAACTTGGCTAGATATTTCTACTTTTTATTGGCAATTGTGAACTACATGGTTGTTTTGCCTTATGATGACATTAAACAAATTCTGATCCTATAGTCACTTGTGGAGAGAAAGGATTCATAAAGTAAGAAGTTTAAATTTAATACATGAGGGCAGGATAAAATAGCAAAGGGGAATAGTAAAAGAAAACCATGGTATTTAGTACCAAACGAAATTTTGCTTTGAGTCTTTTTGCTACATACCAAAACATTGATTTATGGATAATACATGTATATATGTATATACATACCTGTATAATAGGAAATAATATATATATAGCTGGGCTGCTGCTATGGATATTGGCTTCATAAAAACAAAGATTTATTCAAAAACCATCTACTGATTATTTCTTCTATATTAGTCATTGTTCTAGTTGCTGTGGGCAGAAGTAAGACACTTTCAAGATGCTCACATATACCTAATGGAGGAAACAGACAATTAAGATCTGCTATAATAAGCTTTCTAATAGAGGTGAGCACAGGAACCCGACACCAGGGGATAAAATGGCCATTTCAGTTACAGGGAAATGGCGTATAAAACCACATCAGATCTGCTGTGTCTTTATCTGACTTCTTTATCTCTGTCAATGTGTACATGGCATTTTAGTGTTTATACTATATGTTTGTAGGTATTCTCCTTAATTTCCATGTCTGAAAAAAATGATTCTAGAGGTACATCAATTCATCATTCTAGAACAACTTATACTAACATTGTTTTCTGAGTGCTATCTAATGTGAACTGTTATAAAGAGCCTAAGATTTATAAGGTAGAAAAAAATAAACCTTTATTAAATTTGTATGGTGAAGTTTTTTATTTCATGGACATAAATGTGACTGGTCTGAAATGTTTCCATCACCAAATCTGGGAATAGAAAGATACTATGAACAAATGCAGAATATGGTTTTAGAACACGTTTGGATGTATCTCCTGGGTCCACCAAGTAAAGGCATAAAAGAGCTGCTTTAATTTAATACATAAAGATAAATGTTTGGCATTTACCATTGAGGATCGTTTGTGAACACCAAGTACTCTTTGGGCCAGGGTGCAGTTTGGGTCAGTTGGCTCTGACTTGCATCTATCTTTAAGAGTCCTTTGTTTAAAATAAAGTCTGGTGGAGAGGGTATGGTAGAGGGGAGCTGTGGTAGAGTGCCTGTTTAGCATACATGAAGTCCTGAGTTCAATCCCCAGTACCTCCATTAAAAATAAATAAGTAAACCTCATTGCCTCCCTCCTCTCCCCCAAAAAACAATAAAATAAAAAGTCTAAGACGCCAAAAAAAAAAAAGTTCAAAATTATAGTCCAAGGAGTTGACAACCTTTGTCTAGCTTCACTTGGACCATATATTCTGGGAGACTATCCAAAGGTAGGTCCCAAATGTTCAGCAGCAGCTGGATGTGTAGATTTCAGGGGCACAGACCTGGAGGAAAGGATTCTGGTGGCCAGTGGAAATGGGTTAGAGGACAGCCTCGTGGTGATTATCCTTCCTACATGAGAAGCAGCTGCTGCTATGTCTGGAGTCGCAGTGGATGTACAAGTTGAAGGACAGCTCCTGGACATCAAAAGCAAACTTTGGTAGCCAACTGCTCAGCCAGAAGATGCAAGACAAGGTCCAAAGGTGGACCTCTAAAGGAGTAGAGGGTAAACAAAAAGAATCTTAAGTTCCATTTGTTTAAGATCTGGCAAGACACTGAGGGAGGCCTCAGATGCAGAGCTAGTAAAGGCTTGTTTTTTCAGGTGGTAGCCAGTCCTGGGGTGGATCCCCAGAAAACGTGGAGTGGTGTTCTGCACAGTAAGGACTCATGCCCCTGGGATCCTGATTAGCCTCAATAAATGAACTGACCATGAAACTTTTAAAAATAACAGCATATTAAAGTATGTTTAGGGAGAGTGTAACTTTTCCTGTTAGTTGGCATAGCCAAATCCATTTTAAAATATTAAGGCAACAGAATGTTATAGTGCTATATTTGCAGGATTATATTAAATCATGTACAGTATACTGGAGGGATTGGTTCCAGGACCCTTGCTTATACCAAAATCTGCTGATGCTCAATCCCCTAGTAGGCCCTCCATACCTGTAGGTTTCACATCTGTGGATTCAGCCAATCGCAGATAAATTTGGATCTGCAATTGGTTGAATCTGTGCAGGCAAAGCCTGTGGAAGGCCAACTGTGTATTTATTGAAAAAAACCCACATGTAAGTGGACCCATGTAGTTTAAACCTGTGTTCAAGGGTCACCTGTGCTGTGTGTTTATATGATTAGAAGTGTCTTGAGGGCAAGGCCATCTTTGTCTCTAGCACAGTACAATGCTTGTAACACAGTAGATGTTTAATTTATAATACATGTCTGAATTACTTTTAAGAGTTTACTGAGCTTTTCCTTAAATTTGATTCTCATTCTGTCTTTGATACCACAGCAAAGCGTAGAAGGTTTTCCTCAAAAGCAGTTGTGCTCACAGAAGCCCAAAAACAGCTTATGATTTGCCACCTACCTCAGGTTCTCAGACTACATCTCAAACGATTCAGGTTAGTAGTAGTATAAACAACTGCCTACCACTATGCACTTCTAACTTGACATTCCTTGTGCTTATACTTCAGAACTTAACACACGTGATGAATTAAATTTTAATACTTGGCTAGTAGATGATTTGTCTACTTTTTTTTTTTTAAGGAAAAATTCTGTCATTGTCTCTAGCCTTGATCAGTAGACACCATGTTCAGTAACTTTCTGATTAGCTTCCCTTGTAGAATGCATTGCTGATCAGCAGACTCCTCGTATTTTGGTCTACTAGGTAATACTATTCTTGTAAGTTTCTGTGAATAATATTCAATATTCAGCATGTTTTAGGTATAAAATTTTTTAATTTAAATCTTTAGAGTATTTGGCCTAATTGCTTCATCCTTGGAAAATGTTTGAACAATGGTACAGCAGTTCGATCAAAGCAGTTAAAAAACAAAAACAAAATAGTTTCCAGAGATATATTTAGGTAAATTAGTTGGCAAATCTATTGGTTAATCAAAAGCATATGGTTTCATACTTTGTAATAACCATGTTAACCCAAGAATTTGCTCTTTTAAGGAATGAGAAGTTACTTTATATGCTATGATTTGGAAACTACTGAGACCATGTTTCTTATACACAGGAGGTGTTTCTGGTTTCTTTCCCTTTTTTTTTTTAACTAAAAGAATACATGTTTTAAAAAAAAATTCAAATATTACAGATGGTAAAGTAAAAGCCCCCAAAAAGCACCTCTTTCCAGTCCCACTTCCCAGAGATAATCACTGTTAATGGAAATAACTAAAGTTAGTTATTTAAGCTGTTACACAGTCAGCAAATTTGGTGGGGTTTTTTTTTCATGTGAGTGCTTTTTAATGCAAGATGTTCCATATTCTTTGTGGAATATAAAGTAGGATCCTTTTCTCAAGAAGACTACAGTCAGGCATGCACAGAAATAATGGTGAAGTAGAAATACTAAGTATCGGGGGGGTGGGGGTATGGCTCAAGTGGTAGAGCGCATGCTTAGCATGCATGAAGTCTTGGGTTCAATCCCCAGTACCTCCGTTAGAAAGCAAATAAACCTAGTTATCTCCCCTCCTTGCCAAAATAAAATAATACAATAATAAATAAAAATTTAAAAAAAAAGAAATACTAAGTATCACAAACTATACAAATTGATTTATCAGAGCCTTGGCAGAGGGAGTTAGCTGATGTCTAAACATTCTGAAAGCCTCTCTAATAGCATAGGGGATTTTATATAATTCAGGTCACCTCTTGAGAGGGGACTTACCTGACCATCCTATTTAAAAATAGCACCACTCAACTCTCAGTGTCACATTACCTACCCTGTTTTTGCTTCATGGCAAAAACCACTATCTGCAATAAGTAGTTTGTTTATTTCTCTGCCCCTGCCAGTGAAACAAAAGCTCAGGAAAGACAGGGATCTTGTCTTTTTCACTCCTACATTCCAAAGCCCAGGACGAGCTCTATACATAGTTGATGCCCCAAAATATTATTTAAGTGACTGAATGAGGTGTATACAGGAGGAGCACTTTAGCCTAAGAGAGCTACATAAACGAAGGAACAGGGAAGGGCATATAACAAAAGGTTTAGTGAAAAATCAGGTGACACCTGCCATGGTGTTTTGATTTTTCGAGTGGAATGAAAACAGGAAGTTAGGAGGCTAATATTGTTCAGGGGCAGGGAACATGGAAAGGTGAGAATATATATAAGATTCCATAAAGTTATCATAGAAAGGACTTAAATTTTTATTACTTAAATTGGTATTTAATTTACTATAAACTACTGAAAAATCTATTCATAATTGCTGCTTTAATCTGCTATTTGAAGCTCTAATTTAAATTTACTTGGCTTCCCTTCTGTCCAAAACATTTTTGGTGCTTCATGCCGTATTTCTGATTCAGAGACCATGTTTATGCTGCCTTTATCATATTTATCTTTCTCCTTTCTCTTCATGTCTTCAAAAAGTACTGTTGCATTTGTCAATCCATAAAATATATAGGGTATATAAAAGATAAAAGGGAGAGTGTGATGGGGGAGGGACACACAGGAGCTTTGAAGCAGCATAAGAAAAAGGGAACATTTCTAATACCTTAAGAAGCTTCCCATGTATGCCTCCCAGTCTTACTCCTTCCCCCTCTCCTCAGAAGTAAACCATTATGAATTTTGGATATAGTGTTATCTTGTTCTTTATCATTTTACTGTATTTCTGTCAGCAGAAAAAAATGGGTGTCCAGTTAATCAACAGGAATATTTTCTAATTAGATAACTTACAAGTATTTATTTAGCATAGTTAAGTAATTTAAGATTTAAATTTTATGGTACAATAAAAGGGAGATAAAGTGAGAATGGTGAAACTTGTATCAAGCAAGTCCCATTATTTTACATCCTTGGTCTTCCATCTTTACTAAGATAAAGGTACACAGGATGCAGGATTTTTTTTTATACATTTAATAGGGAAAGACTGGGATATGACTTCCAATCAAGCAGATAACATAGTTTGCAAGTCTTATCTTTAGTTCGATACCATTTTATATTGTGCTAACAAGCAGTTTCACATTTTTTCCTTCTAAAAACTGTCTGCATGCTTTTCTCCCTTCTCTACCTGCTATTGTCTTTTAATCTCATGTTTTAATACTTAAACACTACCATATTTTCATGTGTCTATCTTTTGTCTCTGCACTACACCACCCCAAATTGGACTATAATCTCTTGAAAGAACTACCATATATTACATTATTTTTGCTCTATAGCACCAACTCCTACTATGTGTATGATAAAACTATTGCTTGCCATGCTTGGATCCAGTACTGGGAAGCATGACCAACAGATTGAGAAACGGACAGTACAGGAGCATTATTTGAGGTCTGTCACTAATGGGTGTTATGCTGACTTACACACAGGGAAGGGTCAGTTTTTATTTTTAGTATGAAGAACTCTGAAATGTTCTGAGGAATTAGAGGTGCCTTGCTTTGTACTGCTTTTTCTCCACATCTGGCCAAGAAAGTCCAGGCTATGTCTTCCAAGAATAAATTTTAGCTTCTGGGATAATCTCCTCAAGGTATTGACAAGACAGTAAAGAATTAAAAATCCCTTTGGTGCCTTGAATTTATCTGTTTGAAGGGGGAATATGCCATAGGGCCATATTTTTCTGAAAGTTAATTTCCCCCCCTGTATTATCATCTAACTACAGAAGCCAAATATTTATTTTAAAATCTGACTGTACCTGTTGGTAAATAAACCTAAATTTCTCTATTTATAGCCAACTCCAGCATTGAAAGGATTTTCTATTTACATTATTTATTATATATATACGTATGATTATATTCTATGCAATCTGAGGCCTTCTATTATTATGACTGTTTGGACGTAGTATATGGTTATCTCCCCTGGATTTTTGTTGATAATTTTACTGTGGTTTGTTCGTAGGTGGTCAGGACGTAATAATCGAGAGAAGATTGGTGTTCACGTTGGGTTTGAAGAGATCTTAAACATGGAGCCCTATTGCTGCAGGGAGTACCTGAAATCCCTCAGACCAGAATGTTTTATCTATGACTTATCTGCTGTAGTAATGCACCATGGGAAAGGATTTGGCGCAGGGCACTACACTGCCTACTGTTATAATTCTGAAGGAGGTATAGATGAAAGTATTTTACCTTGGGTTACACTTGAAAGCCAGAGTTCACAATTTAGTTTATAAATTGGCCACTAAATCATCTTAAGCAAAGCCACCTGACCTCCTGTTTTCTTTCTAGAAGAATGCTTCTGCAGTAGTATTCGTTAAAAACTAGGAGTTTTGTGCAGAAAATGAGATATTATGTTTTCTGCAGGATTGTAGTAGTTTTGATTTTTAAGGGTTGTAAGGATAGGACAATAAGGATGGTCTCATTAATTAAAAGAAAATGCCAAAGGCACATTTCCAAGAATAGGTCCTCTGTTTACTGGTTTAATTCAGTTAATTTTGTTAAAGAACAGAGCATCAATGAATTGGGGGATCACAGATATTTGGAACAAACTTTGAGTTCAAGTTTTTAAATAGAACATTTCCACTTACTGCCTCATGGACCCTAGAACAAAAGAGAGATGGACAAAAAGTCCAAATAACCCATGAAGGCAATTAATATAACACTAAACTACTATGAGTTTGTTGTACACTATTCACATTATAGAATGATTTAGCAGCAAAAGCATTAATTGGTAAGATTTTACCAGGAATTAAAGATAGTGTCAAGTGAATTTATCAGATTCTATAACTTCGAATTACTTCTAGGATAAAGGTAGATAATTCCAGAGTAACATACTGTCCAAGCTACATTTTACATTAAAAGAAGTAAATTGGCTAGACAGTTACTCCCCCTTCAAAATAAAAGCTTAGCTCTCACTGAAACTAATGTCTTTAAATCCATGTTTTAATTTACACTGGAAATTTCTTAAGTTTTTTTGTAAACATTAAGGTCTATTTCTGTGCTTTACTCTAGGGTTCTGGGTACACTGCAATGATTCCAAGCTAAGCATGTGCACTATGGATGAAGTATGCAAGGCCCAAGCTTATATCTTGTTTTATACCCAGCGAGTTACTGAGAATGGACATTCTAAACTCTTGACTTCAGAACTCCTGTCTGGTAGTCAACATCCCAATGAAGAAGCTGATACCTCTTCTAATGAAATCCTTAGCTGATCCAAAGACAGTGGGGCTTTCTTTTTGTGATTTGTATATATACTTTTTAAAGGGGCTGACTTAACAATTTTGAGCTTCATTGTTTTTATTTTTTACTTATTAATCAGTGAACACATGTTTACACATTTTGTATCTAACTACAACAAATCTTTTATAGAGACAGTGTTAGCGTAAGTATATGTATATCAGTGACAGCAGGTAAAGTTTTTCCACTTGTGTGGCAATTTTAAACTTCTAGTGTTTACCTCAAACTGGTGTTACCTCTTATATTTTAATGTCTTAATTGGCTCAGATCATGAAGTTGTGCAATCTTCTACTGAAGAAGTTCAGGTGGCATTATTTTATACATTTCTTTTTTTGGTAGCTATTTTCTGTACAAATTCTTATTAGATATGAAATTAGACTTTCTTCACCAATAGTCTTACCAAAAAAATAAAAATGTTTCTTTCGGGAGATTTATATGAAGTCACCTTTGCCCCTTGAAGGGAGTTAAACTACTACAAAGTAAAATATCAAGGTATCACCTAAATGCTCACCAGTGACATTAATATTCCTGAGGGTTTGTGTGTCTTAATACAGACATTACTTTGGTTAATGGAACTTCCTTTTTTCAAAAATGTATTAAGTTTTAGTAATTGTTCTTTATTTGGCATAGTCAAACTGTATACAATGAAAATGACAGCTTTATAAACAGCCATGTTTAAATTTAAACTTCAGTACTGTGGACATGAAAGCAATGATGGCTGAGACTTGTGATTTGTCTGGCAGCAAACAGGTTTGTCCAGATTCTAATAAAGCAGTCATATAAAAATTTGAGTTTAGCAAACAGTATATTATGATGTAATACAAATACAGTTCAACTTGGATATGAGTTCATTTTATGTATTTAATATTAGATCTCCTAAAGCTTTGTACCATACCTTGAGATTTGTAGTTTAAAAGGATAAAAATAAGTCTAAAAGAGAAAAAAAATGCATAGGACAGAGAAGGTAATTGTTCAAAATTGGCAACTGGGCAAAATGTTCAGCATCTCATTTTTCTAAGTAACTAAAGCCTGGATTACTTAACTGTTCTAGGATTATTTGAATACTAAGAGCCTCTCAGACATTCAAACAGTGGGCCCTGACTTTTTAAAATTAAAAATTAAACTTGAATTTTGTTAAAAATAGTTTGAAATACTCCTTGCTCTTCCCCACTAATCTTATTAGATCTCTTTAAAGTCCTACTGCTGCTAACTTTATTCAGGAAGAGGAGAATCCACTAACCTCTATAGATGAAAGATCTTAGCTCAGTGGTAACCACTAGATCACATCTTTTTTCTCAAGGGGGTTTGCTTGCAGGTTGAAATCTTCATGAAAGAAACATCCTGTAGAACGCTGTCCTCCGCTAGTGATCACTTCTTAAGTATAAGCTTGAAAAGGAACTCTGTTAGGAAATTTTCCTTAAATTTTAGAGAACAAGTCATCTGGGAGAGCTGATGATGAAGCACAAATGAGAATTTATCACTGAACAGACAAATCATTCATGCCAAAAGTACAGCTGAAGTATTAAACAGCTAAGTTTAAAATCATCCATTTATTAAATACCTATGCAAGTTGTTACCTCAACTGTTAACATAATTATACCTCATTAAAGATTTATGTGGTCAAGATACCTGAGTCTAGCCTTTTTTAATTTCAAGGATTACTTTATATTTAGCGTCTACAACTTTTAGTACCTAATTTAGTGGGATGGTTTAAAAACACTGGAAGCTATGTTCATAATGGTATAGTTGCTTGTTTCAGTACTTATTACAATATAAATATATATGAGAAAGAAATAGTGATTTTTTACTTTACTTTTTAATCTCTTAAAACTAAAACCTACAGGGAAAGCTGTGTGTTGCACAAGGAGGGGTATGTGAAACTCTGCTTTATGCTCAGTTTTGCTAAAAATCTGAAACTGATCTAAAAAAGTAAAGTCTATTGAAATAAAACTAAAAAAACTAAAACCTAGCCAATGGACAGAAACATAGATTTCTTACAGTTCACCTCAGTGTGGACTTGTACATTCTGCTAAGATGATCTAACAAAAAACAACGTGTTTTGATTGTAAAATAATTTACTAAAGGCACTATTGTTAAACATCAAACTATGTTACCAATAAGGTACATCATTGTAAACATAACAAACTGATTTCAAGAGATACATGGCTAGCAGGTAATACAATTTTTTTCTTAAGTAACAGCTTCCCTACTTAGAAGAATATCCCTTCCAGAGGCATGCAGTGATGCCACTGTTCGCAACAGTTACTTGGGAAGCGAGCTTGGAGCTCATACTTGGTCTGAGATCACTATTGCTAAAAATGTCTTAAAAGCTCCAAAATTCTTGTTGCCTCATGGTCAATTCTAAAATTCTTGGGTTTAGAAATCAATACACTTTACACCTCCCACCAAAGCACACCAAAAAGGTATGGACTCAAAACCCAAAAAGAGCTAGCTGGAGGGTCCAAGCCCTGTAATGTGTCCAGGCATGAACTGGTGGGCTCTGCCACTAGCACATCATCACAGGAAATGGAGAAATTATTCAAAGGTAGCTATTGACCATTAGCACCATAATAAACATGGCTCATGTAGCTAAAAACTAGTTTAACCCTACAAAATAACATTCATTTATAGCTCTAATCTGAAAGAGCAGCTTTTTAATGTATAATAAATGATTTAGTACAGAAGTCAGGTTTCTCTTCCTATGAGAAAAATGTTAGAACAAACGACAAACTAAACAGCATCCCAAAGGCAATCTTATTGTGCTAAAGCATATACAAATTAAGGCTTTACCCTGATACATAACAATTTTGAAACTATGTGGGAACATTCCCAACAAAACATTTACACAAAATTCAAGCAATCTGTTCAAGAATTGGTTGTGGGGCTCAGTTCAAAGTATTACGCATCTTACATTCAACTTAAGCACTTAGCTGCTGTAACAAGCATCACTGTAACCTCAGGTCCTGAAAACATCATCAATGTTATGAATCCAAGTTAGTCCAGGGGCAGGGTGTTAGAGAATGTGATTCAGTAATGGAAAAGCCTATAATTCAATTTAAATTTTCTAACTAGAACAAGATCTAAACATAAGTTCTCCTGTTTTTGTAGTTTTAAATGCCCTTATGGTTTAATGAGTAAGCTGAATACATTTCTTGATAAATACTACCACTGGACAAAGGATCTAAATGTTGAGATCTTACTAAACCAAGGTTTTAAGCTGGTACAATGTTCCTACTAAGTCATGTTTTGATTAGATCTTTCCAGGATCAGGGAGAAAATGAAAGGCAAGGCAAAATATTCCTAAAGCTGTATATTAGTTTATGAAGAGTATACACATGTGTAGATCTTGTTTTAGCCACTATGTCAGCAGAAAAGTTTCGGTGTGAAGGTTTACAATCCAGAAAAAAGGCTCTACTTTTCCCTACATTAAGCTAAACTATTTCTTGTGCAGAATTATAACCACAGACATTGAAGTATAGCTCTCAGATCTGAAAATGTCTTTATTTTTTTAGAAAATGGATTCCAGGAAAGTTAAAAAGCAATACCAGAGGGTATAGGTGCAGAGTCGGACGTAGTCATTCAAAGCATTCAATTAAGAATATGGCAATATAAATATCTGAAAAGCATCTCTCAGATGTTTGAAACAAAACGTGTAAGTCATCCCTAACTAATTGAAGCTTTATAGCATTTCCTAGAAAGAGGGAAAACAGTTAACATTTGAAAGTCCGGAAAGCTTTTTCCTTGGTTAATTACGTTAAATGGTTTGCCTTTGATCAAATTCCTTCCTTTTTAAACATGGATAAAAGTATTACATAGGTCCACTGTTAAAACAGACAACATGTTGCAAATTAATTCTGGTATAATGTACTCCAACAAAGCTTAGAAAATAAAAGATGTTGCGGTGGCTTTGGACTAAATTTAATAGTCATCTCCTCTGCTGACAACTTCTTTACATGTTGGACGCAAAAGTATGGTATGTTCAAACTGTGCTGTATATGATCCTTTAATGTCACATAACGGTGGATATGGATCTACAATGCCCAAGTCACACAGATTCTTCAGAGCCATCAAGTATTTACTTTCTCCCAAGCGATCCAGCCATCTGCGGCAGAAGGCAAGGGTGCCAAAGTTTTCATTGATGACATTTAACAAGTGTTTCGTTCTTGGAAGCCTAAGAGGAAAAAATCCAAAATTAATAGTTGGCAAAAAGTTACCAACTCATTTCCTCCATTAAGGAAAACTCAAACGGAAGTTATGACTCAATAATTACAGTTCAAAACACTTTTTTGTTGCCTCCTTCAACATTCAAAAATCAGAATGGGTTACCAACTCACACACAATTACAGATGGCAGCTGAACAGGAGACCAACTAAAGGCTATCTTATGTCTATGCACGTGTGTGTTTTAAATTCTAAGTACAGACTCAGTAGTAGTATAATGGTGGGAATTTCCCTTTTTGTGCATCAAAGTGAAAGACCTGCACGTAAAGATGTTTCAACCATCTCCAAAAACTTAGGGGAAAAAAAGTAAATAAAAACATAAAGTTTACCAATGGGAAAGTATTAACAACAAAAACCTAAGAATGCCAGCAAAATGATAATCTCTGAATTTATGATTACTGGAAACTAGATATGAAGAGAATACTTATTCTCATCTCAGTTAAAATTTTTAACAGGCCAATTTTTTTTTGATGAATTATAGAAATCCACTGAACTATTGCTGGGCTACAGAAACGTGCATTTATTAATATACCACTGTGGATGCCTGTCAAATTTTTTAAAATGCTATTAACTGGGAAGAGAAATTCACCAGTTATATAAAAAAAAGTCTCTCACCTTATTGGCACATGTCCAACATCAAAATTTTTCATGTAATGTGAACATTCCATATCATCATGAACAACACCTTTTCCTGTGCTACCAAAGGTTTCAATGGCATACACTTCTCCTTCCTAAAACATACATAAGGGTTGGAGGAGAGAAGAAAAATTCAGAACTATCAAAATTCCCATCTCTTAACTTCAGGCTGAGGTATTCCTCACTTCATGTAAAACAACAACAACAACATAAAATATCGCCTGGCAGTCCTTATCCAACTTCTCCTGCTTTATCTTCTTAGCACTTTCTAGTCAGTCTGTCATCCTATTAAAATTAGGCTTTACATAGGGAATTTTGTTTTGTTCACTATGACATTCCGTGCCCTACTAAAGAGACAAGAACCTATGTAATGCTCAATATTTCCCTATGTAATGCTCAATATTTCCCAAGTATTGAATAAACTTTCATATACCCCACTTCCACAACTGATTGGGCCCCAGTCCAACCAGACACAATCTGCACACTCACACAGCCCAATTCCTGTTGGGGTACGCATGGATGGGAAGTTAATTTTGCTCAATGTACTATATACTCAACTGTCACTAACTTTAGTTTGGAGAAAAAGTCAAAATGCTTCACAGAGGAACAGTGTAAATTAAGGGCATACACACCTCCATTCTTGTTGCCTCTCCTCCTTTCACAATGGGCACTGTCTTCCCAGCATGTATTCTATATGGCCCAATTGAATGTCCATTTAAATTACGAATTGGTTTCACTGTAATAATAGGGAAAAAAAAAGTTATTCAGGGTCTCTAAAAGCGCAGACAGGTTATCTTGGCCTTTTAGTACACAATTTAAGCGTTGATTTCAAAATCAGATATGGCTCTATTAATCTCACATTAAGATACTTAAATACAAATTGGAAAACTGATGGGATACCAAGATACTTATTGCAATGTTATTGACTGAAACTTAGGAGTAAGGGGAGATGATGGAAAAAGAATAAACTATGTGCTGAGGACATAATGGGGGTCTCATCTAGGGAGGTATTGTTAATAAAAATATAGTCATAAAATGTCATGTACACAATCACTACAAACATGGAAAAATGTACTTTTATGATTATGGACCAAAAGAACGTGAAAATGAAGATTCTGTGTCAAAATAATAGGATTATGAAATGTTACATTATATTATTACATCAACATTTCAAATGCTAAAAAAGAAAATCTACACAATCCCAAGGTCCTGATCAATGATAGAATGAACAAATTGTGAGTATATTCTCACAATGGAACATTTACTCAACAATAAAAACAAAAAGCTAGGGATAAACTGAACTGAAATAAAACCTGAAGAAAAAAATGAGCAAAAGAAGGCACAATTATATACATACTGTGCAACACACACACACAGAGTTCAAAATAAAGTATAATTATACTATTGTTTAGGAATGCATAATTAGATGATAAAGACAAAGAAAAGCAAAATACAAATACTTCAGTACTCAAGGTTGGTTTATGAGAAGACGGCGGCTGTAACTGAGAAGGGGTATATAGAACTGAGGGGCTTCTATAATGCTGGTAATATTCTATTTCTAAAGGAGTGAGGCTACACAGCTTTTACAATTGTTTAGTTGAATTTTTTTTTGAAGTTTTATGTTGTGTGTATTTTATTATATTTCACAATAAAAGTTAAAAAAATCTAGTTCTACAGATTCTCAATAAGAGCTACCTTTCTTCAAGGGCAAAATTAGGTAGTAAGGTTCTTTTCAAACCTGTAACAATGAAACAATGACAAGCATATTACAAATTTAGCAGGTGGCACAGCAAAAAAAAACTCAACCAGCTCTTCAAAAAAATCTTCCTTCTTATATAAATGATAAGCTAAATTTATTTTGAAATTCAGCAATCATTATTTCTCTAAGAGCTGGCAAACTGATGGCACAGGCCAATCAAAAACAAATTCAAATTAAAAACTTTCTTAGCCATACCAACCTAACGTATATAACCAAGTTACACAGAAGAAGCAGGGCTCAGGGATAGCCATTTACGCAGTATACAGACTGTGGTCAGTGGTAGGCTAATTTTGGATCCAACAGCTTTAAAGGTAATTTTCCAATTCTATAGCCTCTTGATCAAGGTAAATAAAACCACTCCCTTGACAGCTCAGTTCTTTTATGCGGTTTTGGGGAACTGCTTCTTAAAGTTCAACCTATAGACTATTTATTTCTTCATCTTCCCAATGTCATTGTTTGTCCATACCCTCTGTTTAAACCAGTAAAAATGAATTCTGTGACCCTCAACTAAGAACCCTGATAAATACAATAATGGGTATAAAAGAATAAAACCTAAGATGTTGCACTGGCTTAGTGGAAGAGGTAAAAAGGCACATATTACGGATTCCAACACTGCAGGCTAGACTTGTTATGTGGTGACTAAACCTCATGTCAAACTGTCACCTAATATACCTTGAAAGGCAGACCACATGCCAACCAAAGGTGCACAATTCAGAGAAAATAGAAGGGAAAGTTGACTTGAGAGGTACCTGAACAAGTATTACTTGTTGTGGCACCAATCCCAAAACTGGGAGTGGGAAACAACAAATATTTGTTAAATACTAATAAATTCCAGGCATTGTCACAAAATTTACATTTCTCAAAAACAAAACAAAACAAGATATCATGAATCCTGAAGTCAAAGAAATTTAGGTTCTTAGAGGTTATAGAATTTTTCTAAGCTCAAATATAGACCTGCCTAACCCCAAAGCATGTTTTCTTCATTATCCCATAACATCTCCATCCAAGGGCGAGGGGTCTTAAGAATTTGTGATTTCTACAGATGTTCATAGATTTAAGGATCTGTAAGAGAGCAACAAGGACAGGCACTGTTAGGTGTCAGAGGAAGAACCACTGAGCAGGTGGCAGAGCACCACAGTCTGCAAGTGTCAATAGAGGAATGCAAAGTGCTGCACGATGTAAATTTACTGAGGAACAAGGAAGCATGAGAAGTCTCCACTCAAAGGATCATAAAGGGGAGTCAGGTTCTGGTTAAAGAAATGCAGGAAATATTCTGCAAGAAAGGTTTTAAGGCAAGAGTTACAGAGAGCAACGAGGACAGATTAGGAAGGAGGACGGCAGCTAGAGAGTGATCAGATAGATCATGGGAGTTGGAGAAAGGCTGGATTGACAGGACCAGAAAGTACAGGTGAATCTGGAGCTGCGTACCTAAGACACTGGCTGGGAAAGACTAGGCAGCAAAAGGAATAACGATTATAGGAAAAACACACAAGGAATTAACTGGCCTCTAAATTTTAAATTCAACTTAAAAAAAAAGAAAAAGAAAAAAGAAAAGAAAACAATGGGGAGTCATTAATGAAAAGCCTCTGGCTTCTGTTTGAGCCTAGTCACAGAAAATCCAGCCTACATTTTGGCCACTCTGGGGTAACTCCTCAGGTTGTCTTCTCAACAGTACCAGAGTAGTTTAACAACAGTTCCCAGGTAGTGACCACAGAATTCCTACCATGAACAGGTCATTTCTCCTGTTTTCTCTTTATATTCCCAATTCCCAAGAGATAAAGATGAAGCAGCTGACTCAAAAAAAAAAAAAAAAACACTTTATACTATCTTGCAAAATTAATTTTGCCGAAGTCACACATATTTCAAAGTAAGTTGTACTTTTAGAGAACACACCTTGATAGGTCTTCCCATCTATTTCAACTTCATAGGACTCCATAACTTCTTGGATGGCCTCACCAACATCACAAAGACGGACATCAATTCCAGCACACTAAAAACAGAATCAGGTACACTCTTGTTCAAAGTGCAAAATATAACCGCAACTTAACTTCTTATCTTAAGGGATAAAATAAGGGATAAGCAGAAAAGCTGCTTTGCACATTATAACTTCCTCCATAAAAGCCTTTGTTATTATAATTACCTACTTAAAATCCTAAGGATGGTGAGCCAGTCTTACATAGCCCAGACTTTAAACAGGCTATAAAGTGCTCAAAATGTGTTGAATGAAATGGTGCTTACGGTTCACGTACCTTTATTCCAGTGTTAGTGGCATCTTTTACAGCTTTTAATAATGTATCATATTTGGGATTAAAAGTGACAGTAAAAGCACAGTCAATAATTCTACCTGAAAAAGAAAATTCTTCTTTATTAGCTAGTCAATTTATCTAACTTTACAGCATCTACTCTATTAATTAACCTTGCTAGTTAACAG
This sequence comes from Vicugna pacos, assembly GCF_048564905.1. Lineage (NCBI taxonomy): Eukaryota > Metazoa > Chordata > Mammalia > Artiodactyla > Camelidae > Vicugna > Vicugna pacos. The sequence continues at coordinate 35,075,576 of NC_132998.1, forward strand.
AAAAATAAAATGACAGGCTCAGTTGAAGGCAGCACTGCAAATACCAAGACAACATTCACAACTGAAGGGGAAAAAACTGTAAATAACTTATACAAAGGCTCTGGAATGAAAAATTAATTCCAGGGTTAGTATACATTATTTCAAAATAGCACCAATTCATTATTAACCCAGGCAGTTATGCAAAAATAAAAACAGACACAAATCAAAGGGAGAAAAGCCTGGGGAAATAAGAAACAGCAAAGCAGGCAGAGAAAATGTATAGGTCTACAGAACACTATCAGTCAATCTAGCTTCTCCAATTTGGTAAAACTTCAGGTAAGTAGCTGAAGCTTTGCTTTCTCGTGTGTTAAGTGAGATTAAAAGGTACTTATCTAACAGGGTTTGGGAGAGAATTCAGAAAAGCTAACAGTTATATAAAGATTGGTAAACTCAAAGGTTCTAAGTAAATATTTGTTATTATACAAATAAAAAATGTTTGAAGCAATGATCTGCATGAAGATGTAAGATTCTATTTTTCGGGGGGAGGATACATAGCTCAATGGTAGAGTGCACGCTTAGCATGCATAAGGTTCTGTGTTCAATCACCAGTACCTCAATTAATTAATTAAATCTAGTCAACCCCTCCCCCAAAGAAAGTTAAAAGAATTTTTTTAAAAAGCAAAAAAAAAAATCTATTTTTCATGCCTTGATACAACAGGTAATAAACCTCAATTACCCAACAGTTTTCATTAGACTCCATTTAGTAAGTATGCTTTACCGTAAACCTTAACATCTGCCTCAACAAAGTTCTACTAAAAAGTGAGGCATCAGGAAGAAAATGTTGAGAGTTAGTATCTATAGCCCCATCCAACAGAGACGAGACTAGAGATCAGGAAGAGTAGAGTGGGAATTATTTCTAAAAACTTACCACTTATATGTGTTCCAAAGTCTATCTTACAGATGTCATCATATTGTAATACTGTTGTATCACCAGCATTGGGAGTATAATGGGCAGCACAATTATTCAGAGAACATCCAGTGGGAAATGCCAGGCCTGCATTTAATCCATTCTCTTTTATTAGCTTTCGTGAACAGTCTTCCAACTTTTCACTTAAAAAAAAAAACGTGTTTACTTTCACATTCTTACCCTTATTTATATACCTTACAGCTCATCAAGTCCAGAAAGTTTACTAAAACTCTTAAATTACTTTTTGGGAGTGATATAAGCACCTTGTGGATATGAATAAATAACAGTTCTGTGATGCTACAAAAACAATAGCCAGTTCATTTTTAAAAGATAAAAAAGAATTTAATTCCACTAGAAATCTGAAGAAACAGAACCACACGATCCACTTTCAAATTAGTTTACTAGGAAGTAAGATTCTTGACTAAGACTAATTGAAATGCTGATCACAATTTATTTTCTCAATGCTGCATGTTTTGAAAGTTCTTGGAATCAGAGAATTAAGTTGCTTTTTATAGCTAATTATTTCTCAAGGGGAAAATTGAAGAAATAATTTCTTTTATTGGTTTCTTCAGTGCATTATAAATGTTTTGTGTCCCAGAATCATTCATTTAATATGAATTGTTGGACAGCAAAATAACAGATTTCCAGATAGAAAATAAGAACCAAGTAATGTGTACATTTGCACATTTGAGTGTACATGAGAACAAAATAGGATGGATTGGATGAGGTGTAAATGTCCTCTTATGGTTTCCTCATTACACTGAGATTACAAGAATTTAGAAAGTATTACTAAAAGCTTCACTTCAAGTTTTTTGGCAAAGTAGTAATAAAAGCCAAACATTACAACTGAAGAGTTAGCTCCAAAAAATTTTTTTCTATCATGTTCTTATAAAAACACATTCCTTTTACCAGATTTCTATCATTGTCATCCCAGGCTTGATCCAGCTCATAACGTATTTTCTAACTTGTCGATGTGCTTCTGCAGCTTCTCGAAAATCGTTCCAAATTTCTTCACTAGCTTGATCTAATGCTTTCTTTTCTTCACTTGTAGTTCTCCAAGCAGCTGTTCGCCTTTATAGTATGCATAGTATAGCATTAGTCACTTAAGAAACAGCAAAATAAGCATAAAAGCAAAGAGATAAAAATATACTAAGATATTTTAGACAAAAATTACATGTTGTTTCTTTTATTAAAAGTCAGCAAAGATTCTGAAATACAAGTACCCACACATTTGCAGTCAAGCAAGCAATCAAGTTAAACCGTTTGTAAGACTAAGGAAAAAATATCCTCAAGTGAGATTTCGTTCATAGTCAGAGGGACTAATACCCTGCCACACAAAATAAGACAAAAGGAGAAAACCAGCAAAGTCAGAAAAGAGTCCTAGAAATGAAGCAGAAGGGAGAAAAAAGTCATCCTTCCACTTGCGGTAACATAAATTTTAAGAAACCTCAAAAGAATGCAACAAAAATTAGCAAGTAATAATCCAAAGACTTGACCTGGCAATCTGCATACACCTTCCTCAAAACTATTACGTGCTTTTCCAAGATTTTTCTTATTGTTTATATACTAGAGTTTTTATATTTTAAAATTTCCAAGTGTAACAGATTTTTATATTCAGTATCTGGAAATGAGAAGATCAACTCACTCCCTTTTTATGCAGTACATTTCAAAAACAGTAACTGTTTTCAAGTGAAAATCTTTTTTTTTTAAGTTATAACTTTCACAGATTCTTAAGCAATACTGAATACAGAGCTCACAAATCAGTGATCACTGAGGTATAAATCATACTTGGTATAAAAGTGATGCCTTCAATAAATTACTAACTGCCTCAAAGCTAGTGGCCAGCAAACTGGTGTGCAGGCAAATCCAGCCTAACACTTGTTTTGTAAATAAAATTTTACTGCAACAGATGCCCAATCATTTACATACTGTCTATAGCTATTTTCATGCTCCAACAGCAGAACTGAATTAACACTCAAGACCTGAAATATTTACTGTAAGGGACTTTACAGAAAAGTTTACCCAACTGCTCTAAACTACAGCTTCCTAAGTTAATGACCCAAAATGCTTTCTGAGTTTTTCTGTGTCACTGTCAAGTTCATGATGACTTTCTACTACAGCAGCATCAACATCTACTACCTCCAATGCTATAAAGTTGTTATAAAGGCCCAAAGGAGCCGTCCTATGTGAAATTGGCGGTATTAAGAGTCACAGAGGCTTCTTTGGCTTGTCTACTGTTTGCAAATGTATTTTGGATCTATCTACTGATGTTATCAGATAACTGAAATATTACAGTACCATCAATTTAAGGTCAATTTTAAACTCCTTAAATACTTAAATGTGTATCAATTACTTGTACAGGAATAGTAAAAAAAACTAAGAGGCAATTTCTAATCAAAGTATTCAAACACACTCAGAATAGAAGGCAGGAGGATAAGATCCTTTAAAAAGTATATTTTCACAATGTGACTCAATCTTTTTCAGCTGCAGTATATACTTATAGCTGCTCACTCCATGCTGGGACAGGCAAGCCATAATCTCCTAACCTCTAGCTGTAACTCTAGCTGTCTCTCTCCTACAAATCCAAAAATCTTTCCTGGAAACCAGGAACCAAAATGCTCTAAGAGTAAACCATTTTGGGGTACAAGAGTACCGGCTTTATTCTCAGATCAATCTTTAAACAGTATATGTCACAATTCCTCATCTTTCACATGGGCCATAACTCTGGCACATATATTACAGCCATACCTGACAATAAAGGTTGAAGCACTCTCTACTTTAAAAGTCAAAGATCTTGTGAAAAGTAAAAATACGAGTTTTTACTCTAGAGTGGAAAGATAAAAAGACTATGTCCACAGAGAACTTGATGGATGTCATGCATTGTAGGACTGTGAAAATGGAATTGGTCAATATTAATTTCCATTTCTTCTCCTCAAACAACCCTCAGATCCTTCATATCCACTTCCTATATGTTAAAACGTAAGTATAATTAAATTTCAAATGCTATTTCATTGCAGAACCAGAACATAGTACAACAAATCCCCAATACTGAATTCAACAGCTCTCACATGAATACCTTACATTTCTGAAGGTTGCATGATTGACTGGCTGACTCTTAATAAGCAGTGGATTTTTTCAAAAGATTATAGAATGTTCTGTAGTTAGTAAAGAACTATCAATCAAAAATTGGATTAAAGAAATTATTTTGCTAAGTCCTGAGTTCAAGTTGAAAGTCATTAGTAATATTCGAGAAATCTATTGCCAGAATCTATAATTATAATTCCAGGCCCAAAAGAAAGACAAAGAATATAACGAAGGAGTCTCTCCCTTTTCCTAAATTTGATTTTTAAGACAGTCAGTCTATTCAACAAAAACATATAAATTAATAAGGTAAGATGAAAAAGCCAGTCTGGTCATAACAATTATTCCAAAAGGCAATTAATTAAACTGAGTCAAGTCAGATATGCTTTTTTAGAAAAATGTCTGTAAAACAAAATTATCAGAACAACTGCCTGAAATAGAATCTGTAAAGAAAGTTGTTTATAGCGTATGTAAATTCTTCAAACCTCTGATATTTTTGACTCCTTTTAATATTTCATTTTTACTAGTAGATATATTAAAAGCAGAAAAATGTAAGTAAAATCAAAAGATACAAACAAATGTATAAGATTATTAATTTCTAACAGTCACAAACATTTGTGAACTCATTGTATGGGTAACTTAAAAGTAATTATATTTGCATTCTTAAAAGCATTACATGCCACATTAACAAAAACCATTTAAAATGCTTATCTTTAGCCCAGAAATAATTAAGAATGTATGCAGATATGGAACACTGAAACCTGGTCTTAAAGAGAAAAAGAAAGCATGTTTTAACTCTGCCAATAAGAAAAAAACTAGTTGATGTTCAGCCAGTAAAGGAAAATTCTTCTTATAGAATGATGTCAGCTAAAAAATGTAGAAGGAATGACAGAATAAGAAATTCACCATTTTGTTGTCCCTGTGAAATAACCAATAAAGCAAGAATCATCAATGGATATTAAAATAATTAAGTAAAAAGTTGTTGAAAAAAAGGATATTCCAACAGTACCAAAGGTACCCCACAGATCACTTGGAAACTGCAAAAAGAACAAAGTGCCTTTAAAAAAGAAACAGCTGGCTGTCACCACATGAACCAAGTGATCAAATACAGTAAAACTAATAAAACAATCTCACATTATATCTGATTAAATAGACTGTGATACAATATGAAATACACAATATCACTTATGATACATCCCCATCAAATATGTTTAATCTAAATTTAATCTAAGCTTTTATAAGTAATTTCAGTTTACAGAAAATACAGGAATAGAGAAAAAAGTTCAATGACACCACAAGGAAAACAACTGGAGAAATTCCAGAATGAGTCTTTCTAAACTACGTTGTCTCTTCTAAGTCAGTGCAATGGAAGAGAAGAAAGTGGGGATTCTAATTATACGCAATATATGAACTAAAAAGTGTTCCAGGGACAAAGAGGAAAAATATTCTAAATCTAACTAGGTATTTACATGATACTGAGAAATTCTGAGGAGATGCTTGAAATTTTTAGAAGTGAGGACTCAAAATAAATAAGACATTTTTAAATGGCCCAGCTTAAAAAAAAAAAAAGAAGAAAAGAAAAGAAAATCAACAATAACAAAAACACATACATACAGAGATTGAGTAGATATGGCAAAATGTTAAGAACTATTCAATTTAGGTAGTGAGTTCATTATACTACTTTTCAATCTTTCTATTTGTTTGGAATTTTTCACTATAGAACTATGTTGGAAACAAAAAAGATATTTATCTCAGCATTACTTATAACAGCAAACAACTAGAAATAAACAGTTGTATGTCCAATAAGACTGGACAAATAAATTATGGTATGCACACAGATGTGCAAATTATTCAGCCATTAGAAGTACTGTTGGTTTCTTTACTAACATGAAAACAAATTTAAAAAAGGATTATAAAGCTGTTTGCAGTATAGTTCTATCTTGAAAAACAGTCCCAGAAATGTATAATACACATGTATAAGAGAGGCTTTAGAGATAGAAAAACAATATGTTAACAGTGGTTTTAATTCACAGGCAGAATTAAGGAAAAATTTATTTTCTTCTTTTTGTTCATCTGTATTTCCTAATATGTATTACTTATAAAATTAACAACTGTTCCAAAAAACTCCCTACAAAATTTATAGATATCAAGAATTTCAAAATAATTCTTTATTCTACTTCTAGAGATCTAGAATAAAAGAAAAATCAGATCCAATTAATATATTAAGATATTCATCACAGAATTTTTTCTAATGATAAAAAACTGAAAACACTATAAATGTTCAAAACTAGGGAAATAACTAAAAATTATGCTAGATACGAAACAGAACAGCATTACAGCCATTAAAAATTGGTTTCAGAGAATTTTAATGATACAAAAAACACATATAGAATGTTTAATTTCTTAAAGGGCAATAACCATCCTAGCAAAAACTGATTCAGACAAAGATCATGGATTTCTATACATCAGGAAGATGTTCCTAAAGAAAGATATTTACATTCTTAAGGTAATTTCCCACAAATTACTAATTACAAGAGGAAAAACAGTAATGATACACTAGAGAAACTAGATAATAACCTTATCCAAGTGATAAAAACTGACATACTGTGACTTCAGACATGACAACCCTGAAAAGAACACAATAGCTACTCATCTAGTATTCCATCCAAAGATGCACTATTGTCAAACAGTTCAGAAAAATAGTATGTGTACAGATACATCAATGTAACATTTTCCCACATTTGTCTTCTATCTTTCTATCTTATAAGGACAAAATGGAGTGTTATGTGTATATTATACATAATATAAATAACATATTCCATTGATTGAGAATAATAAAATGTGTGAAAAATGTTAAAGAGAATCTGAGAAAGGTATGCAGGAGTTTTCTGAACTATTTTCACATTATGGGATTACTTCTGTTAAGTATGAAATTATTTCAAAATGAAAAGTTAAAAATAATGCACTCAACCTGGGTGGTAGTTACACAGGTGAGCTCTTTGTGACAATTCATGCAATTTTCAATAAGTTTATTAAAAAGACAAGGAAAGCAAGATACAAAACTATACTTAATACTTTACCAAATCTGTAAGAATATTGACTCTATTTACAAATAGACAAAACTGATTATATGAATGCCAAAAATATATCGAGATTTATGAAAGAATAAACAATCAAAATATCTTCATTTCTTTTGCAATTCTCCAGGAGAGCATACAACACTATTTTCAATATTTAAGAAAAGTATTACCCCAAAGTTATAATACATAATTTTTTCCTCTATTGTTTCAAAAACTGAAGTTATCCTACCTATTCAATGTTTAATTTGCAACAAAAAATGACAGAAAAAAGGGAGGGGTAGTTTCTAAGATTTATAAAATCTCAATTATTTTTTCTTATATTAAATATTACTTCAAATATTCCACCATACTCGTGTTTTTAAAAATATTAACAATCTGTTAATATGTAAAGGATATCAATGGCTTTCTTTGACTTTAGCAATAAACATACAGAAATGAAAATAGGAATAAAAATATCTCATTTACATCAGTAGCAAAACCATAAAACACTTAAGAATAAATTCAACAAAAAAGGGACAGGACCTACATTAAAAAAAAAAAAATTAGAGTAATGGATAAGACAATGTGATACAACTGTCAATTTTCTGAAACAAATAAATACAATGCAATTCCTATCAGAATTCTAAGGGCATTCTTCTGTGGATATGTGTTAGGACTAAAAATAGCTAAGAAAAGTAAAGAACTGTTTTCGGTTGTGTGTGTATGACAGAGGATCAAGACTTGCTTTATCTAATTATCAAAAGGTACTATAAAGTTTCTGATATCAAATCAAAGTAGTATTAGCATAGAAACAGACAAACAGGTAAGTGAAACAGAATAATACAGAAACTGGTTCCATTATATAAGAGAATAGTTCAATTACATGAGAATAGTATATGGTAGACGTGGTCATTCAATTAAACAGAATGAATTATTTAATAAACAATTCCAGCACAACTGACTATCCATTTGAAAGAAAATAAAATCAGCACCCCCAACCTTATACACAAATTCTAGACCAATTAAAGATATAATAAAACACAAAATAGAGTTCAAGAAAACAGAAGAGACTGCTAGGAACCCAGAAGTACAAAGCATGAACATATACTGTATTTAAAATCTTTAAACTTCTGGAAGAGCTTTAAAAAAAAAAAGCCAACAATCAAAATATGCTCAAAATCACTAGCAATATGGGAATCATGAAGTATTAATATATTCTTTGATTCAGCAATCGTGCTCCTGAAAAACTATCACATAATAAAACTGCCAGCACATAAGGAGATATATATATCTCTATATATATACACACACATATGTATGTAACACATATATGTATATACTTAGAGATGCTTATTGCAAATGATTTATATGGCAAAAGAAATTGGAGGCAAAACGAATGCTCTTCAACTAGAAAATGGTGGCATAAAGTATGGTATATTCACACCATGGAATGTTGCACAGCCACTCAAAAGAATAACAGCTATTCTGATTGACTTAGAGGGATACATAGTCCTGAATGAGAAAAGCAAGGTGGAGGAGGAAAGTGTGCCTATGATTCCATTTTTGTGGAACAAATAATGACTAACACTCTCCTCATATAAACAGACATAGATGTACACATACATGAGCATAGAAAAATATGGAAGGCTACCTGCTAGGTGGTTACATGGGTCTGGAAGGGAGGGAAGGAAGAAGAAACAAGCAAAAAAAAAAAAATTAAAAATATTATATTAAAAGTAAGTGTGATCACATCATATGTACTATGAAAATTTATGTAATTAATGTGAAATTACATGTCTGTGACATTCTAAAAATAGATGTTTTAAGATAGGGATAGTGACTGATGTATTCAAACCAAAAGAAAAGATGCCCAGGCCATAAAATATAACATCATGTTCCTTTCCAAACTTAAAGAAAAACAATGATGTCTTTATAGGTCAACGAAACAATGCTACAGTAGAAGCTTTCTTAACCAACTACTGCAACCACTGGATTAACCAATGCTCTTTATTCCCTCTGTAAATCATACTACTATCCACTGTATTCTGAATATCAGTGGTTAACAGGTTCCTGTTCTGAATAGTAACAGCAGCTAACACTTAATGCTTACTATGTGTGTCACTACTTTAAAACGCTTTACATATATTATTCTTCACAATAACACTATGAAGTACCCATTTTATAGATGAGGAAATGAAAGCATAGACAAGATAAATTACTTGCCCAAGTCACAAAGCTAGTAAGTGTTACAACTGGGATCCAATGCGGATAGTTTGGTCCCAGTTTCCACACTTTTTAACTAAAATCTATATAATGCCACTATGTCTGTCGACCAGATGAAATATATCCATTCAGAATACTTCCAAGCATCAGGTGATTTGTATAAGTCATTTGTACTTGCTATTGTAATTATGTAATTTAATTATATATTACATAAAAAGAATTGTTTCTATGAAAACTAAACTGACTACTCAGTGAAGTCTCAACAAAGGCATGTCATCAAAAAATACTACTGTCAAACGAAACTATGAACAATTTCAGGAAAAAAAAATGTAAAGCTGTAGGGATCAGCACTCAGATTACTTAGTTCTCGCTCGTCACAGAAACTCAAAATGCAATAGACTAATAGACAATGCATTATGGATACAGTGCATGGAGGGGAAAAAAGTGGAGTCCAATGCAAATCCATGCTCAAATATCAAGAATAATGAGAAACAAACATTTGTTTCAAGTTAACTTTTATCAGTAAAGATTTTTGTGTGTGTGATCCCCACTTTAACATACTTTTTTGATGAATCAACTACTACTGGTCCCAATCATTTTGGTTTATTAATCTATTTATGTAGTGGAGGTACTGGGGCTTGAACCCAGGACTTTGTGCATGCTAGGCATACACTCTGCCACTGAGCTGTAAGTTCCCCCCCAATCATTTTGGATAAGAGGGCTTCTACTGTATTTTCTCTGTAACAAATTCACAAGCTGTTTATTAAGGTACTAGAACAAAGTTCTAAGAAAAATCATATCTGCTTTATTGCTAAACTACAACTTTCAAAAGTCAAACTGGAAGTTATTTTATTATCCTTACCCATCTTGTGTGGGTGGGTACTCGCATTCTTGTCCTTTGGGAAATACACCATTAGGATACAGGTCACATATTGGAACTGAGGGAGGGTCTGTTTGAACTTTTGCTGTGAGATACAAATAAAGCATTAGCTTCCGTAGTTAAAAATAAAATCAAGCAGTTATCATTACTATTTTTCTCAGTTCCTAATGGTTATTATATGCCCTAATTTCAAGGAACCTCCTTGCTATCACTTTACAGTTAAAAACAGAAGATACATCATCATGCTAGCCACCTCCTCTGCTTGGGAATAAAAATACTCAACTCCTCAGAATTCCATTATGTATTTAAATAGTATATGTCTTGGCAGAAAGTACACTTCTAATGTTTTTGTCTTCATTTACTATACTGGAAACGAAACAGCATGTAGAGGCTGGCTTTCACATGTAAAAATCAAAGAAGCAACAACAACAAAAATAAATTCTATAGCAATAAAGTAAAAATATAAAGCTATTATGTATTAATAAAGTAGGTAAAAAACTTATTTCAAGGGTAGATTGGATGTAAAGTTAAAATGTATACACATCCAGTGCTAAAAGACTTTTAGGTAGCCATAAACAAATTTCCAGATACTTCAAAAAAGCTATGGTACTTAGCTTACGTTTAAAGAACATTATTTCCCTAACTATAATTTAAGACACCAGTGCTCCAAAATTTTTTAAAATATTTAGAAATCTGTTTTCTAAAAATCTGTTTAAATATGTAAGAACTAGTTATACAGTTCTTATTCTAAGAACTTTCTTTTAGTAATAAATGCTGCATCCAAGGAATGTTAGGAAGTTGCATAACAGTTAATTTATGCAATAATATATGACTTTTGATGTATACCCGTGCAGCATTTACCAAGTATTGAGTTGAAGAGTGTGATTTTTCTTTTAATTATAGCTGGTCTTATGTTATGGATTTGTCTTAAATTTTAACACATATTTTAGGGGATTTTTTTCCCTAAGAGGGGGAAAAAGGACACATATAAATAAAAATATGACCATTTACTAAGCCAGAGCATTTACCTATGGAACCATTTTTTGGTTCCCTCTTCTAATTCAAACAGTATTTCATGAGTACCAACTGTTTCCTTCTTTTAACACATTTAAAAGTGTTCTATGGGCAAATATCTTTGGGAAATACTGTTTTAGGTTCCTCCTAAGAGGGAACATTTAAAATTTGAAATCAAAAAGGACTTCAGAGGTCATCTAATTTAGCCTCACACTGAAATTCAGGAACCCCCCACCTAGCACCCCTGACAGATAGCACTAAATGCCTCACAATGGAAGCAGTCATTATCTCCTAAGCTAAAATCCATTCGTTTGGGGAGAACTGTAACTATTAGAAAGGTCTTCCTACACTAATCTCCCTGTTACTTTCCTCTGTCAGTTCTACGTTTATTCTTTGCAGTTAAAAAAATTTTACTTTTCATTTCTACTGTTTCCTTCCTATGATGAGTAAACCACTTTAAGGGATGTGGTTCTTAACACTTTCACTCATAATCACTAACCTTGTCAGTATTTCTTTTAAGTTGGTACTAGAACTGACTTCCATTAATAATCTAAATAAGGCATAATTAGTATAAGACTACACCACTGATTCTAAAACTCCTACTGTTATTGAAAGGTAAAGACTCCTAGTTTTTTGGTTCACATTGTACAAGCATTCAAAATCCTCAGGATCCTAGCACCCTAGACTAAGTTTATATACATCTATTAAATTTCAGCTTGTTAATCTTAGCCAATTGTCTCAGTTTAAAATCTTTATTTTTGTCAACCAAAGTATTATGTCATCACCCTCAGCCTTATTTCATCTACAAATCTAATAAAGATACCTTTTATATTATCCACAAATTATTAAGACAAGATAATTAAAGGACTCAAAAACATCACTACAGAAAAATAATCTGTATTCAAAATAAGTTGAAGTCTAGCTTTTACCACTTAATAGCTGTGACTTGGACAAAAGACTAAACGTGCCAAGCCTGTTTCCTCATCTATAAAATGAAAAACCAGATGAACTTTTGGATAACATTTGAAAATTATAATATACTAAGTCCAAGTTATCATCTAAAACCATGAATAATTAAATATCTGTACTGCACTTAACCATCAACTATCATTTATAATTCTCTCACTTTATAGATGAGGAAAATGAAGGCAGTGGACTGCCCATGATTACATTATTTGGCTTATTCCAGAAGTGATTTATGACAGTCTACACAAATAAGAGACATTCAAAGCAAGTTAGAGAGCAAAAATCAAAACACAGAAGAATATAAAATAGAATCTGAAATAAGGCCAATACAAAACCAGATATGGCTCTAAGCTTTCTAGCAGACTATATATTAAAAAAGGGCTCGGTTATTTGCATAGTTCATGATGTTTCTGAGATGAAATACATTAACCACTCAGGAAAAGCCCAATTATTCTTGATACTAAGACCAGACAAATCAGTGTCTGTCGAGAGTGCAGATAAAGAAATATAATGAACATGTAAGTTCAACAACATCCTCATAGGAGGCACAATAAAGGCTGATGGCATCATACTAAAGTATCTGTCACTGGAAGAATTCTACCAAGGACAAATACAAAGCAGCTCCTTAACACTCCTCACTGCTTATTTACCTTCATTAGGGAGCAATTTTAGAGTATTTGGAGAAACAGATTTCACTCAACCCATTCTCAGGTAATAATACCATGTCTCACAAGCACACTTTGAACAATTTCTGAATGGAAGGAATATGATATCATAATCCCTGGAGATTCCTGGAATGCAAGTAACCTGTGCTCATTAAATACAGACTATGCTAGGGGCAGAGCTGACATCCTAAGGAGAAAGGTTTAACCAGGACAGATGCCTGAATAGAAAGAAGGCTATCCCATGTCCACCTAGAGACACATCTGGGGAATGATTGGCAGAGCCAATAGCTTTCTTAAAAATAATTTAAGTATTTCCCTCAACACAGAGATTAAAAATGGAAGTCAAGCCCCCAATATTCTGATTTATACAATTTTAGCCTGAGATTTTAAAGGAAGGTTTAGCCAGACACTGAATAGTTCCTAACAGCCCAAAGAACATCCAAGATTAGAACTTGTTCTGATTCTCAACCCAACTTTAATTCCTCAGTACTATACAATCTCCCCTTAGTCTTCCTGATAGAGTTTCAGATCCCTGAAGACATTCAGCTATATCATTTATAGAAACAAAATATAAGATCACATTTTAAGTGAATTTGAAATAGCGTGATACAAATGTTATTAATAAAAATTCACTATATTCACAAATTTTAAGTAATGGGAGTCCTCATTAAATATTCTTCAAAAATCTCTTAATATCAAAGCTGGCAGATGAACTGTGAACTATGTTAATCCTATTACCACTCAGTGGCATTACTTTAGCCATCACTGACAAAATTACTTGAATTACTCAAGTTTTAAATTATAAAGTTTTTTAGGAACCTATCCCTAACTTGCAATAAAATGCAACAAACTTATTAACATTACTTGGCTGAGTAACTGCTGAAGAAAATACCACGACAGTTAAAGCAAAGTACTTGCCAAATAGCTGTGAATTTCCATTAAGCCTAAATTTATTTCCCTTATATACATCAGAATTTTAAGCAACTTCAAATCTACTCTTCAAACTTGCTGGTTAATAACCATTCTAATTTGTCAAGTAAGGTCAACTTATGACACTAACGTCCTCTCTTCTTCTTCTTCTTTTTCTTCTTCTTTCCAGTTGCTCCATCTCCATCACCATCTCCATCTAAGGAAACATAGTTTCAAGATCATTTTATCCTAATCAGCAGAGAGACAAAACAAATACAAGCAGACAAGTACACACACATACAGTACATTTTAAATAGCAAAGTCGACTCAACATTCTTAGAATTTTGTATTAAGTACAAGAATTTGGCTTGTGTAATCAAAAGCACTAGTAAACTTTACTTTGACTTACTCTAATAAAAGAATTGTTGAACAAGATATTTTAAGAATAAAAAAGTATTAAATAACATATCTTTCAAAAAACTAAGAAAAATTAGTGTTAAATACCAATAATAATGACTATATGACATCATCTAAAATTATATAATTATAATTTACATATGCTTTGCAGTTAAACATTTGTATTTCATGATCTCATGTAATCCTCAAAGCAACTGTGTGAGGTAAAAAGGAATGTTAAGGGACATGCCCAAGATAATTCTAACATAAATGACAGAATTAGACCAAGAATATGTCATCTGATTCCCAATCTAGTGAGAGGTGACTGGGGTCTCATATTTTAAAATATCTTTCCAGCATAGTTGTTATTACAGAAAAAGAGGTCTCCTTCATAGTCAAATTACATACAAAAAAATCGTATTTTTAAGATGTGGTATATACATACAATGGAAAACTACTCAACCATAAACAAGAATGAAATAATGCCATCTGCAGCAACGTGGATGGACCTAGAGATGATCATACTAAGTGGAATAAGTCAGAAAGACCAATATGTGATATCACTTATATGTGGAATCTAAAAAAAGATACAAATTTTATTTACAAACCAGAAATAGACTCTCAGACATAGAAAACAAACTATGGTTACCAAAGGGGAAGTGCGGGAGGGATAAATTAAGAGTTTGGGTTTAAAAGACACACACTATTATATATAAAATAGATAAACAAGGACCTACTTTACAGCATAGGGAACTATATTCAATTTCTTATAATAAGTGATAATGGAAAAGAATCTGAAAATACATGTATATAAATTCATGTATAGGTATAACTGAATCACTTTGTTGTACATCTGAAATTAACACTGTAAGTCAACTACACTTCAATAAAAAGTAAAATTTTAAAAAAAATACTATTTTTCCTAGGTTCATAGTTCTCAGATTCTCAAAAGAACCTGATGCCCCAAAAATGGAGGTTAAAAACTATTCAAAAATTAGTTAGCAAAAGTGTATCCAAAATAGCCATGATCTGTCTGTCAGTTTTGATAGGACAACAATCTTCTATGAAGCCTAATGGCCATACCCTTGAACTTTGAGAAAAAATAAACAATACAATTAAGGCCAAAATTAAATAGCGACTTAAAACATTTTTAAATAAAGTTGTCAAAAACAGAACTACATGCCTGAATTTCTAAAAATGATGCTCAATAAATCTGAACAATCATTTCTGAAGTATGCTAATCTACAGACAAATCACACTACTATGAAATACAGATGAATAGGACAGTGCTGCAAATAATTAGAAGCTCATAGTTTAATAGTATGCTCATCATATGGTATTTTTTTTTAATGTTTAACCTAGTGGTAGTAATTAATGGCTACTAGCATTAATAATTTTACACAGTAAAACCTACACCCATATAACAATGTCAAATGACTGTTTATATTTTCTGCTCAAAGAGCTTCCTTTCTACTCCCAGACTGATAAGTAGGAGTCATAAAAGAAAATCCCTCACCATGCTACCTACTATATTCTTCTATTATAATCATTAATTTAAACTGATCCTTAATTGTCTTCAAGCTCCTTAAGGATTAGACACCATTTCTTAAATTAAGCACAGTGCCAAGCATGTGACAAATGCTCAGTCTGTTCCATGAATGAATGTTCTTTTAGTTTACCTTATCTTATTTATATTTATCTTCACCTAATTGAGAAATAGGAAACAGCAGTTTACCAAAGAGGGAGGTAACATGTTCTAGGGCTTTAATGGGTGGAATGACAGGAAATCATCAATATTTGACAATTTCTGACTTACAAAGTTGCATTTCTTATGCTCAATCTTATAAAATCAACAGAAACAGTGGCGACACAAATATTGCTGACTTACAAATTAGTGGTTTCTATATTCAAAAGCCTAACAAAAATAACAAGAAAAATTTTTGGAAAACACAACTTTGAATTTTCTCATGTGACATATATAGCAAACTCACATATTCTGCTCCTCAGGTTTAACAGTATCCTTCTTCATTTATCCAATAAATAAATGAGTTCTTAAGTGCCATGCAATAGGGACAGAACAGTATACAAGATAGTCTTTGCTCTGTATGAACATTCAATAAGCACACAGCTATATACCTTAGATTGAACCTGAAACAAATGCTTCAAGATGTATAAGCAGTTTTAAATACACACTCAAAATCCTTCCAGTTGTGTGACCCTGGGGAAGTTATTTAGCCTCCCCCTATAATGGTTTCCTCATCTTTAAAGTGGAATAAGACAAAGCTCCACCTTGATACTCAGTCATCATTCTAAGGCTAATTACTTTATCCAATGTCCAAAGTCACTGTTCAGTACAGAATGGCCACCATTTATTGAACACTTGTGCTAGAATTGCAGTAGAGCCAGGATCTGAGTATTACACTACATATGCTCATGGTTCTACTTATCATACCATGCTACAATTTATGTTTTTACATGTCTTTCTTTCACAGCATCCCAGAATATTCTTAAAAAGCAGAGACTGTTTTATTTCTATATTAGCATTATGCCCAAATCAATTAATATTTGATAAATGACAAATGGACATCTATACACAAACAAAAAAGAACTTCAATCTTTACCTTGCACTATATACAAAAATTAATTCTAAATGGACCACAGACCTAAACATAATGTATTAAAAGGACATTTCTTCCTTTTAACATTTATGACATATAAAACTTCTTGAATACAGGAGCAAATCTTCATGATCTTAGACACCTCAATTACTTAACTTTCTGGATAGGACACAAAAAGTATGACCCATAAAGGAAAAAACTAGATAAACTGGACTTCATCAAAATTAAAATATTTTCTGCTGCAAACAATACCAGCATGGGAGAAAATATCTGATTAAGAACTTGCATCAAAAATATATAAAGTCATCAAAAATATATAAATAATAAATGCTGGGGAGGGTGTGGGGAAAGGGGAACCCTCCTACACTATTGGTGCAGCAACTATGGAAAACAGTATGGAGATTCCTTAAAAAACTAAAAATAGAGTTATCACATGATCCTGAAATCCCACTCTTTACTTGTATCTGGAAAAGATGAAAACTCTTTTAATTCGAAAAGATACATGCACATATGTACATCACAGCAGCACTATTTACAGTAGGCAAGAACATGGAAGCAACCTAAGTTTGCCCACAGACAGATGAATGGGTAAAGATGTGGTGAATATATACAATAGAATATTACTCAGCCATAAAAAGGATGAAACATGCCATTTGCAACAACATAGATGGACTTAGAGATGATCACAAATGAAGTCAGACAGAGAAAGACAAATATCATATGCTATCATTTATATGTGGAATCTAAAAAAATGACAAATGATATAAAAGGTAAATAAAAATATGAAAGGATACTCAACATCATCAGTCATTCAGGAAATGCAAATCAAAACCACAATGACATACCACTATACACCTATATTAGAAGGGCTAAAATTAAAACAAACAATATTTGTGCTTACGAGGATACAAAGGGACTGGAATTCTCAAACACTGCTGACAGGAATGCAAAATGGTACAGCCACTTTGGAAAATAGTTTGATAGTTTCTTATGAGGCTAAACATACACTTAACCACATGATCCTACATTTACACAGTAGAGACCCTACTCCTAGAAGAAATAAAAACATAAAGACCTGTATGCAAATGTTCACAGTAACTTTATCCATAATGGACAAAACCTCGAAACACCCCAAACTTTCATGGAGTAGTAAATGAATGAACAAATTTGGAATACTACTCAGCAATAAAAAGTAATGAACTACTGTACATAGGCAACAACCAGATGACTCACAAAAACATGCTAAGTAAAACAAGCCAGACACCGAAAGAGCTGCATAATGTAAAAATTCATTTATAGGAACATTGTTTAAAAAAAAACTATAGGAACAGAAAATATAACAGCAGTTGCCAGGGGTCAGGGTGTAGAGCAAGAGAATTGACTACAAAGGGACACAAGATAACTGTTTCGTGGAGATTAAAATGTTAAATGAAATGGTCCGCATTGTGGTAATGTTTATATAAATGCATACAGTTGTCAAACTCACCAAACTATACATCTTAAAAAGGTGAATATACACAACATCAAGAGTAAACTCTAAAGTAAACTAGACTTTGGGTGATAACGATGTATCAATGTAGGTGCGTCAACTGCAACAAACGTACCACTCCGCTGAAGGATGCTGATAATGGGAGAGGCTATGCATGCATGGTAGTAGGAAGTATACAGGAAATCTCTATACTTTCTGCTCAATTTTACCTGAAACTGCTTTTAAAAATAGTTAATTAAAAAAAAAAGGTAATATATTATCCTAGGCAAAATATACCTCAATAAGCCTGACTTAAAATTTATTGAATGAATTACTTCTAACACATTATTAAATACCCACAGGATTAACTTTTTACACCAATACCCCAGTTTCAAATTAAATCTAAAATTAATTATCACCTTCTTTGCTTGCAAACCACCCCCTCAATCTCTAAACCAGCTTTCTGTCTTTACTTCACCATTTTAGTCAACAGTACCAACATTCTGTCACCCAAATTCAAACCCCTAGAGTCTACTCTTGCCTCTCCTTCCTTTTCCCCAAATTGAAAGTCTCCAAATCCTTCAAATTCTGCTTTCCCAACCATGGTTCCATCAGACACTTCCTTTCCATTCTCATTTATGCCCACCAATTCAATCCTTCATTACCACATGCCTGGGCCTATTATCAAGTGGCCTTCAAAATGATCTCCATGCCTTTCCTATATGTTTCCTCTTTTCTAACAATCCTGCATATATATGAAAACTAAATTATGTTTTTCAGAGCATTCTTATTCTAAAAATGCTCAAACTCATAGGAAAATAGATCAGATTTCTGGTTAAGAGGCAAGGGGTGGGGAGAGGGAGAACTAGAAGAAAGTGGTCAAAATGTATAAACCTCTAGTTATAAAATAAGTAGTGGGGATGTAGGGTACATAATTAATGTAGTTAACACTGCTGTATGTTATATATAAAAGTTGTTAAGAGTAAATCCTAAGAGTTCTCATCACAAAAAAAGAATTTTTTTGCCTTTATTTTGTACCTATATGAGACAATGGATATTCACTAAACTTACTGTAGTAATCATTTTACCATGTATATAAGTCCAATCATGCTGTATACCTTACACTTACACAGTGTTGTCTCCAATTATATCTCAATAAAACTAAAAGAGAAAAAGGAATGAACAAATGAAAAATGGGAAAAAAAATGCTCAAAGGATTCCTCATAATCATCTCATAATGAGGCCAGTGTGCACTGTTCACTATGCTTTGAATATTTTCTCAGCACTGTCCTGCCCCAAAATGGTCTCTTCTGTTTGATTTTATTTAATTCCATCCAATGAGCCTTCCTTCAGCATTCAGTCCACAATTCCAAACCCAAATTCCAATACATTTTATTTCAGGTACCAGTGTATCTTTTCACTTCTCTATTTTGTCTCTCCACAACCATCAGTTTTCCTTTAGAATAAAGATAGTGAAATACTACCTTTCCATCCCCTCAAAGACCTCTCACAACAGATTAGTAGTATTGGTTAGTCCTAATTACCAAAATGAATTTAGGAAAATGAACTCAAACTGGAAAAACTACTAATATTCCTAAAATTTTTTTTTAGTACATTGAAGATTTCCAATCTGACAAGCAAAATACCCTTCTTCAATATCAAGAGATTCATACAGCTTTGCAGAGGTGCAGTGGAACAACGCACTGTCTTCAAGCTTAGCACTGTGATATTCCACACATAGTGGGCCTATAGCAACCTATTACATTACCTTGAATTTACAGATATCTTTCTTGTTAAAGAATTCAAAATATGTTCACTATCTGAAGCATAAACCAAGGTAGAATGGACACGGTTTGTGTAAGGAAAAGGAAAAGCTAACTATTTCCTTATTCTGTAACCAAGCAGGACCCTGTGGGGCCTTCCCAGGGCAGATCCTATTTCTTCTGACTGTATGTAAAAAGATTTTAGACTCCTAGGCCTTCTTCAAGTTCCAAAGAGCAAATTTAATCAGAGAAATGAGAAAATGCAGAAACAAAGGAAAACAAATTAAGCAAGACAAAATAATAATAGTTCAGCCATAAAACAATGTTAAGGACCTTTAGTTTCTCCTCAAGGGCTATAGATAATATCCTAAATCATATCCTTGAGTTGTGCTGCAGATACTAAAACCCCTACTAGGTAGAAAAAGTCAACTGTACGGACCACTAGCATACAAACTGCAGACTAGTTGAAGCCAGAAAACTGGTAACTGAGACTCTGCCCCCTACACCCCTGCCAAAAATCACCTTGTTACCACACAACCAACCAATCAGAAGAAAGTCTAGAAGCTGATCAGGAATCCGGCAACCCTCACTCCTAATGTTGCCTTTAAAAATTCTTTCCTAAAAGCCATGGGGGGGTTCATGTCTCTTGAGCATGAGCTACCTGGTCTCCTTCCCTGGCAATTTGCAAAAAATACTGTACTTTCCTTCACCACAATGCAGCATAAGATTCTCTAACAAACCTTGGCACTTTTTTCACTAAAATTTTTACTGTAAGCTCCTTGAAGGCAGAGAACTTATCTTTCCAATGGAAAAACAAGTGCTCTGCATTATCGTAACATGATAATTAAAGTACAGCAGGTATTTGTTGCTAAGGGTTGGAAGGCATAAGCCCAAAATGGCAGAGCCTGAGGCAGAATGGTCACAGCAGTAGGTAATTGAGAATGGGAAAGCCCTACCTCCTCTTCCGCCAGAAGAGAGTACAGAATAATAATAGTTCTCCTAACTAATCACTTCCTCCACTGTCTCACTGACAATATAAATTCCAAGAGTTGTCTTTAATGAAATCTATGGAGAAAGCTCCAAAATACCACAAAGATCTAGGATCAGGGAATTTATAATAGATTTTATAAGTGCTCCAAGATGCTCCTTTGAGAATAAAGAGAAGTACCTTTGGCACTTGAAAGAGAGTAAAAGGAACAGACTTGGAACCAGTTGCTGCTTGAAACTCTGGCTCTATTTTATGCATTCTAGCTGTGTCACATTAGGCAAATCACGTAACTCTTATTTCCTGTTTGCTTGATTTTGTGAGGGTAAAATGAGAATGCATGAATGTATCCTAAGATAGTGCACAATATATATCAGTTGTTCAATAAACATTAGTTAAATAAACAGGACTTCAATTTTATCTTATTCATACTCACCCACTACTTGGCCTTTACCAAGTACATTTTCAAGAGTTGTGATCTGTGTTATTTGAGCATTCAACATATTCAACTTTTTAAAAAGTTGCTAATAAATACCTTCTCCTCTTTGTGGCATTGAGGCTTTAATATCAATTAACCAAAACATCAGAGAATACTGGACTATATGAACAAATTAATAGTTTTAGTTTAAAGAATGTCTTATTTTCTTGCTTTTCTAACCACAAAAATCAAATTAACCATTTACCTTCATCATCATCATCTCTTTCTTTCTCTTCCAACACTTGTCTTTCCAACTGTCTTGCTACATCATCAACTGAGGTTCCTGATTCTTTATCAGGTTCCTGTTGCCCTGCTGATCAAATATAAAAACATAAATCAAATCTAATAAAGATATTTTCCCACTAGAATATATTCTAAGGATCCTAAAAAATACACAAGTCCTTTCCTGATACATGTTCAGGAAACAAAAACAGAAATATTGTAAGCAAAATAGAATTTATATGATAGAGAAGAATCTTCTATCTCTAAGTAGTACTGTCCATCCAACAAAATATTCATTATACATTCTCTGTGCTAACAGCTAAAGGACAAACAAAAGTGTGAGTTGGTCCCTATCCTTAAGTAAATTAACTTTTTAAAGTATTTAACAATTAAACTACAAAAAATACTTTATTATCCAAATGGACAACAGATGCTAAAAAACTTAATAAGAGGATTTCTGTGGGACTCTGGGGGCTTTATGAAGAAAGAAGTTGTCAAGCTGGGCCAGGAAAAGTCAAAACAAACAAAAGAGATTTCATTACTAAAAACAGAATTCTCCAACAGCTATGCACAACACCAGGCCCTGTTCTGGAAGGGATTACAATCTAGCTAAAAGAGCAACGTATATGCATAAACAGAAATAGTATTATCAGGCAGCACATAACGAAGTGACATCCTGGCTACTGCAGAGAGTTCATACAGAGATATAACAATTAAAAATATTTTAGAGGCAGTCTGCTGAACACCTTAAAGAACAAACTGAAGAGTTTGGCTTGCATCTGAAAGCCAAGAACCAAACTATGTTCTGGGATTTAACTTTGCTCTGGAAGTGTCCCAGCACCTACAACTCTCCCTATTCAACTCCCATCTAATCAAAATTTCAGAAATATACAGATTAGCCCTCTCCAACCTCTATCAACTCCACATTCATCACCTATGGCCTCTCCATTTTTCTCTCATTCTTTCCGTGGCTGATTTTAATCAGAAATAGTATAAACTATTTTTCCTAAAATGAACGCCTTTGAGCAACAAAAACACTGACTTCTTGAAATCAAATATAACTCATGATATAATCCAAGTGTTAACTTTCAGCTGTTTTCCTTGCCTTACTAGTGGATTTAGAGAAGTTCCATTCGGACCCACAGAATATCTAGACTGCCTACAAGTGGCATCCTAACTCAGGTCTAAAAGCCCTAAAGCTAGATGATGCTGTAGCATTAGGCAGATGAGGCACCACCATCACATACATCCTTCAATTACCACTCAGTGACAAGAGAGCGTGGGCATACACACATCCATACAGAGCCTAGAAGTGCAGCTTGCCACAAAAATCCCTCTGTAAATTGGGGTGGTGGGGGGAGGAGCGGTCGAGACACTAAGACCTGCCAACTCCACCCCCCCCAACGAAATTATGTCCCACGTTATTCTAGTAAAGAGGAGGCAGTATGGGTCAGAACCAGATTCTGGAGGAGGAGGCCAAACCGTGAGGAAGGTGGGAGGGCTGGGCCCTATGCACGGCTCCAAGTCCGTTGCACGGTCTGCGTGGGAGCGGAGTTCTGGCAAAACAGTGGCCCAAGAGCTACCTCTAGGGAAGCTGAGGCACCCTCTTCTCTTCCACCCCACACCCACCAGCTCCCTAGTCCCACGGGAGAAACCGCCTCTCTCCGGGACTGGGAATCTGCAGCCTGGCCTGGACACAAATTCAGTCCTGGGAACCAGCCTAGGGTTCCGAGTCCCCAGTCCCTGTCACCCACGCCGGGCCTGAGTCGAGCCGTTCCGCCATCCCGGCGTGGACTGGGAAAACATAAAACTCCTTTTACCTGTGGCAGCCCCTTTACTCTTCTTCTTCTTCCGTCTTTTTTTCTTGGCTGCCTCCTCAGCCGTAGTGGCAGCTCCCTCCTCCCTGTCGTCTGGATCCAGGTCGCCATTCAGGTGGCTCCCGGAGGACGCTACCTCCTCCACGCCCGCCATATTGCCAGAGAGAGCGCGAGGGAGTGAGACAGAACGGTGAAGGCCCGCTCCTTCTTCACACACCTACGCCGGAAGCTGCTCTCTATGGTAGGGCCGCGGGGAATGCTGGGACGGAGGAGGACTCGACGCGGAAGGTCGCGCGCAGAGTAGGCGGGGCTCACGTTGGATTGCGCGCGGCTGAGGTGGTGGCGAAAAGCCGGCCAGGCTGCATCTGTGTCTCGTCCCGTGCTTCGGGCAAACCTGTCTGCTTGTGTCAGTTTGATTTCCTGCACCTACCCTGTGGAGTGGCGCTGCCCACGAGAGAGAGGCGCGTCTCTGCTGAAACCCAAAAGTTTTATATTCATGGTTTTATACAATATACCGGAAGCGAGGAGAGGGGCGAAAAAAGTGCCTTCAGTTGCACACACTCCTTTTTTATGACTCAAAAGGACCGCGTTGTCATTCATAATTAGAGCTCACGGCGAAGCTGTCCAGGCGCTTAAGGAGATGTACCTGCAAAAGGGTTTGAGGAGGCCGTCAGAGGAGAAGAGAACGTAAGACGTTTATTATTAGGGACGCCAAGGGAAGACAGCGCCTCAGGAAGGAAGGAGTGGTCAACTGCGTTGAGTGCTGCTAAGAGGTCAAGTAAGAGGACTCAAAAATGTCAGATATATATTGTAATGTGGAAGCCACTGGTGAGTAAGAGCTACTTAGGTAGAGAGAAGGAAGCCAGACTAAAGAGAGTTGAGAAACGAGAGGAAATATAGAATCTTCTCATCCTTTAAGTTTCAGCTTAAATGCACTCCCTCAGATAATCCGTCCTCAACAATCTAAATCAGGCCCTGCTCATACAACCTTTCATTGAACCTCTTCCTGTAGTAGTTTGTAATTAATTTATTTGTGTGATTATTTGTTGTATGTGTTTCTCTCCAACTGCCTTGAGCTCAGTGAAGGCAGGAGCCTTGCATGTTTTGTGCTCTTACCACCAGCACCCACCTTTAAAGCATAGTAGGAACCCAGTAAATACTCAGTGTATAAATAGCACTTAAAAAGAAGCCCAAGGACTTGACATTCATCTCTCTTAACCCACTTTTGAGTTGGGGAAATTAGAGAGTTTTGGTAAATTGCACTAAGTCATATAGGACATAAATAGGAGAGCTTGAATCCAAACCCAAGTCATTAGACACCAGAAATTTAATAATTCTGTATTCTGCCTTCCCAACTGAAATTCAAATCAGTTCAATACAAATGTATTCATTGCAGACTAGAAATAATTTTTCTTGGTGGAAGTTAAAAAAGTGAAAAAAAAAGTATCCAAGAAAATTTAGCATTCAACATCCTTATAAGTAAGTTCAGCTATATAAAAAAATATGTTCAAGCTTTATTGTGAATCTTCCCAATTCCTGTAAAAGTTCTGGGAACACTTGGGCGGTGGCTACCACCTCAGACCCAACCCAGGAGACACAGTGTCCTGGGAGACAGAACCTGTGGGGTTGGTAGATGAATTTTGATGAAGGGTACTTGAGGTATAAGTTGATCTACAGAGCTACTAATGTCAAAATAAAATTTGTTCACTGAAAAAATAAGATGCTAAAATCCAATAATAAAACAAAATAGAGTTTCTTGGCTGCAAAGGCATTGTACTCTACTTTTCCCCCTTCTTCTCCTGAAAAGAGACAAGAAAATAAAACTTTAAGGTAATAGTAAAAAACAATACATATTTTGACAGTATGGTAATGGATATTTGCTGGATGATAATTTTCCAGGACACTCCAGAGTTTAAGGTAACTAAACAGCCCAGGACACTCCTTATTTTTACCATTTTTCTTCATTTGGTTTTGTCTACAAGAGGAAATTGGGGAAAAGGAATGAGAAATGCTGAAACGTAAGTAAGAATCTAAGAGAACCTGTAATAAATATAACTCAATACCAGCACAGACTAAAATATTTTTTCTAGGTAATTACATGAAGTCATTTTGTCTCAGATGGTTGACTAGATAAGCAGATGAAAATAATGTTTTTTCCTTAGAGAGTGTTTCCTGTTGTAAGATCAATGTATTGTAGTAAGATACATTTGTTTTGTCCAAAAAATGTATTTTTGCTGAGAAAATCTTAATTCCAAAAAGAAACCACATGATTAGCCCCTGCATGATTTTCTTTGAAGTCCTTGCTAGTGGTATGGTTTGGGACAGGTCACTTAATCTCTTCAAATTTCAGTTTTCTTATTTGTACAATGAGGATTATAATAGTACCACATCATAAGATATGGAAATTTAATTTCAAAATGGACAGAAAGCAGTTATGACAGCAGAATACTGACACAATAGTGATACATGTTAGCCAGCATTACTGTTAATAAGCCATGCTCTTGAAAATTTTCCCTTTGTATGGATTATATGATGGCCTAGGTATCCTAAGGCACACATGTATTATGTGATCTTTGGCAATGGGTTAACAAGAAGTATATTAAGAAAAAAATGAGAAAGATTGATTGCTTGGCATTAAGGGAAATACTGAGGATTTTTTTCATATCTTCATGGTTAAAAATGCTATATAACTACTTTAATAGTGTATAGATGATATGGCATATATAGATATAGATAGAAATATACTCACACTTCAATATATTCACAGCTTCAATATATGAATTAGAGGGAGTACAATTCAGACCATAACAGAGATATGCCATATGTCCCTTGGAGAAGGCAGCAGGGAATTGCTCCTGACCAAGAACAACCAGCATTAAGGCATGAAAGAATATGGCATGTGTAGGGCAAGTTCTTGCTGAGAACTAGGTGAATTGAGACCAGATTGTAAAGGTCCTTCTATGCTACCCTAAAGAGTATGGCTTTTATTGTACGTGTTTCATTTAAAAAGCCAAATATATTTAAAGAACTGTTTTCTATTCTGAGAGTATGTTACTTTCTAATTTTTGAAGTTCAACAGTCTTCTAGAATTATTGTGAAGTTACAGAGTAGATGATAATTTCTTGTGTGCTGAGAAAATTTTTTAAGAAGAGAGGCCCACGCTGTATCAGTTCTCAAAACCATTTTTTAAATTTTTATCACAGTGAAACCCCTAAGTCTGATGGCCTCTATTCTAAAGAAAGAATGGAGATGGCAGAGCCTGGTAGTAGAGGATCTTAGTACTTGTTAAGATGTTATTGCTGATAATAATATTGATGAGAACTTATGTGAAGGCTATTGGGGGTGGCTAGAGAGGAAAGATTGGGTTGCAGAAACATTTCTAATTTAGAATTGAGAATTTAATGGTCCCTTGACTGTGGAGAGGGAGTTGAGGATGACACCCAGGTTTCTGGCTTGGGTTCCTGGGTGGATAGTGGTACCACTCCCTGAGATAGGGAACAAAGGAGGAGGAGGAGGTTTTGGAGGAGGTGGAAGGGAAGATAAGGTTTGGGCATTTTAAATTTGAGATACCTTTATAGCATCCAGACAGAGATATCTAGTAGTAAGTTAGAAATATGGATCTGGAGATATAGACATGAGAGTTATTAGGGATTGGGCATGATAGAAGGCTAAGAATGAAGTAGTTCAGGGAGAAGGGAAAAGTTACAAAAACCAACAAGAAGGAGAAAACACTTAGAGAATAATCACGTGGAAGTGAGGAGGGGAAAAGTTTTCACAAAACAAAAATTTGGTCAGCATATCATCTGTTGAGTAAAGATCAAGTAGTACAAACTCTCAAACTAGACCATTGATATTAGCCATTAGGAGGGCACGATGGCTTAGTGAGAGCAGTGTTGTTAGGGGGCACCCAAAAAGGATCCTCACAAAAGATTGGGATGCACTCTCCTAGACGTCAGCTCAAGGAGCAAAGGATCCTTCTATTTCAAACCCATTTCATCAATGACTCTTGCAGTGCTCTCCTCTTTTATTCTCTTTTAATCTCCTGGAGAGCACCTTTCTTAAAATTAAGTGTGGCTCTCTTAGCACATTCTCTTCTGTAATTCTTTACCTATTTTAGTCTGAGAGTGATCCTGGGGATGAAACCTGAACAACAGAAGAATGGAAAGATGCTGGGCTGTTGGTGATGTTATTCAGCCTCTGAATTGGAAAGCCCTAGGCTACTCACTTGTCCTTCCAATGTGTAAGATATGATGTCTCTGTACTGTTAAAACAGATTTCTAGTACTTTAAACAGTCATTCTGATACAAATTTCAGAATGTAGAGGACTTGGTACTCAGTTGGTATTCTTGATCCAGAAATTCCAAGCTTAGATTTCCAGTGAGTGCAAATTACTGAGATAAAAGACATGAGTGGAATCAACTGATCTTGAGATTCTGAATGGAACACTGGTAGAAAGTTATTTTGGGGTCAGAACCAACAGATCTCTAATATTCTTTGGGCCTGAAAACTGGCAGCAGCTGGTGGGACAGAAGGTAGGTAATTTTTAAGGCACTCAGATATTTTCAAGGACCTGATTTCTGGAGGATGACATCTCTAGGTTGGTATGAGTGGAAGCTGGAATGGCTGAGGCTCTTGGGTTCTCCTTTTTAAAAATTTTGATAATCTACATGCCATAAAATTCTTCATTTTTAAGTGTACAATTCTGTTGGTTTTAGTATAAGTGTACCACCACCATCACTATCTAATTACATAACATTTTCCATTTATCAGTTAAAAGACATTTGGTAACTCTATTTTAAAGAACCTCCATACTGTCCTCCATAGTGACTACATCAATTTACATTTCTACCAACATTCCCTTTTCTCCAAACTCTCTCCAGCATTTATTATTTGTAGGTGTCTTGATCTTAGCCATTCTAACTGGTATGAGGTGATACCTCATTATAGTTTTGATTTGCATTTCTCTAATATACACACTACTATATATAAAATAGATCGACAACAAGGACCTACATTATAGCACAGGGAACTGTATTCAACATCTTGTAATAACCTACAATGGAAAATAATCTGAAAAAGAATATTGATATACATATATATATATAACCGAATCATTTGCTGTACACCTGAAACCAGCACAACATAGTAAATCAACTACAGTTCAGTTTAAAAAAAGACATCTAGATTGTTTCTAATTTTTGACTATTGTAAATAATGCTGTTATAAACATTCCTGTACCAGTTTTGGTGTGGCTATATGTTTTCATTTCTCTTAGGTATGTATCTAGGAATACAATTGTTGAGTCATATGGTAACTCTGTATTTAACTTTTTAATGAACTCCCAGACAGTTTTCAAAAGCAAGTACAGCATTTTACATTCCTCGTACACTGTTGGTAGGTTTAAAACTTGAGTTATTTGTCTTTATTGTTGAGTTTAATTTCTTTCAATTATGTTTTGTAGTTTTCAGTATTACAATTCTTTAGCTTAATTTATACTTAAGTATTTTATTCTTTTTGATACTACTGTAAATGGAATTTTCTTAATTTCACTTTCACATTGTTTATTACAAGTGTGTAGAAGTAGAACTGACTTTTGTACATTATCTTAAACCTTGAAACCTTGCTGAATTTATTTACTTATTTATTTTTATTGAGGTATAGTCAGTTTACAATATTGTGTCAATTTCTGGTGTACAGCACAATTCTTCAGTCATACATGAGTATACATATACTTATGTTCATATTCTTTTTCGCCATAAGCTACTACAAGGTATTGAATATATTTCCCTGTGCTATACAGTATAAGCTTGTTTATCTATTTTATATATACCAGTTCGTATCTGCATATCGTGAACTCCCAGTTTATCCCTTCCCAGTCCCCTCCGCCCTGGCAGCTACAACTCTGTATCCTATGTCTGTGAGTCTGTTTCTGTTTTTTGTATAAGTTCATTTGTCTTTTTTGTTTTTAAGATATTTATTATCTCTGCTTAATTCTTCATGGATTCCTTAGGATTTTCTGTATACAATGTCATGTGATGTAGCAAATAGTTTTTCTTCATTTCCCAATAGGGGTTTTTTGGGTTTTTTTTTTGTTTTTAGGACATCTTGTCCTTGTCTTGTTCCTGATTTTATGGTGAAAGCTTTTCATTAAATATATTAGCTGTGATTGTTTTTGCAGATACCTTGTATAAACTTGAGGAAATTCCCTTCTATTTCTAGTTTGCTGAATGACTTTATCATAAAAGCCTAATACTTTCTGTGTCTATAAAGAAGATCATGTGGTTTCTTGTTCTATTGATATGTTGGTTATATTGATAGATTTTTGGATGTTAAACCAACCTTGTTCCCTGGGAAAAATCTCACAAGGACATAATGTAAACTTCTTTTTGTATGTTGCTGAATTTAGTTTGCTAGTATTTTGTTGAGGATATTAGAACTTATATTTATAAGGGATGTTGGTCTGTGGGTATTTTTTGAAGTATTGTTTATTTACAATATTGCATTAGTTTCAGGTTAACAGCATAGTGATTCAGGGTTTTTTGCAGATTATATTCCATTACAAGATATTGATTATAATTCCCTGCAGTTGGTGTCTGTTTATCTCATACTCCTAATTTGTCCCTCCTCCCCTTTCTTCTTCTCTTTAGTAACCTTAAGTTTGTTTTCTATGTCTGTGAGTCTGTTTGTATATAGTTTTATTTGTATTTTTTTTTAGATTCCACATATAAGTGATGGCATATGATATTCATCTTTCTCTGACTTATTTCACTAAGCATGATGTTTTCTAGGTCTGTCCATGTTGCTGCAAATGGCAATATTTCATTATTCTTTATGGTTGAGTAATATTCCATTGCATATATATCCCACACCTTCTTTATCCAGTTATCTGTTGATGGGCATTTGGGTTGTTTCCGTGTCTTGGCTATTGTAAATAGGGCTGCTGTGAACATTGGAGTGCATGTATCTTTTTGAAATAGAGTTTTCATTTTTTTCTGGACATATACCCAGCAGTGGGATTGCTTGATCATATGGTAGCTCTGTTTTTAGTTTTTTAAGGGACCTCTACACTGTTCTTTATATTGGCTGTACCAAAGTACTTTCCCACCAACAGTGTAGAAGAGTTCCTTTTCTCCACATCCTCTCCAGCATTTATTATTTGTAGACTTTTTGATGATGGCCATTCTGACCTATGTGAGGTGATACCTCATTATAGTTTTGATTTGCATTTCTCTGATAACTAGCGATATTGAGCATCTTTTTAAGTGCCTATTTGTCATCTGTATGTCTTCTTTGAACAAATGTCTATTTAGGGCTTCTGCCGATTTTGTTTTTGTTTTTGTTTTTGTTTTGCTATACAGTATAAACTTGTTGTTTATCTATTTTATATATAGTAGTTAGTATCTGCAAATCTCAAACTCCCAATTTATCCCTTGCCACCCCTTTTCCCCTCCCCCGGTAACCAAAAGTTTATTTTCTATGTCTGTGTCTGTTTCTGTTTTGTAAATAAGTTCATTTGTCTTTTTTTTTTTTAAGATTCCACATATAAGTGATATCATATGGTATTTTTTTAACATTTTTTATTGATTTATAATCATTTTACAATGTTGTGTCAAATTCCAGTGTTCAGCACAATGTTTCAATCATTCATGGACATATACACACTCATTGTCACATTTTTTTCTCTGTGAGTTATCATAACATTTTGTGTATATTTCCCTGTGCTATACAGTATAATGTTGTTTATCTGTTCTACAATTTTGAAATCCCAGTCTATCCCTTCCCACCCTCCACCCCCCTGGCAACCACAAGTCTGTATACTCTGTCTATGAGTCTATTTCTGTCCTGTATTTATGCTTTGTTTTTGTTTGTTTGTTTGTTTGTTTTTGGTTTTGTTTTTTAGATTACACAGATGAGTGATCTCATATGGTATTTTTCTTTCTCTTTCTGGCTTACTTCACGTAGAATGACAATCTCCAGGAACATCCATGTTGTTGCAAATGACATTATTTTATTATCTTTTATGGCTGAGTAGTATTCCCTTGTATAAATATACTGCTTCTTCTTTATCCAGTCATTTGTCCATGGAAATTTAGGTTATTTCCACATCTTGGCTATAGTAAATAGTGCTGCTATGAACATTGGGGTGCATGTATCTTTTCAAATTAAAATTCCCTCTAGATATATGCCCAGGAGTGGGATTGCTGGATCATATGCTAAGTCTAATTTTAGTTTTTTGAGGAATCTCTGTACTGTTTGCCATAACAGCTGCACTAAACTATTCCCATCAACAGTGTAGGAGGGTTTCCTTTTCTCCACACCCTCTTTAGGATTTACTGTTTGTGGACTTTTTAATGATGGCCATCATGACTGGTGTGAGGTGATACTTTATTGTAGTTTTGATTTGCATTTCTCTGATAATTAGCAATATTGAGCATTTTTTATGTGGCTATTGGCCATTTGTATGCCTTCATTGGAGAATTGCTCGTTTAGGTCTCCTGCTCATTTTTGGATTGGGTTTTTTTATTATTATTAAGTTGTATGAGCTGTTTATATATTCTGGAAATTAAGCCCTTGTCAGTCTCATCTTTCGCAAATATTTTCTCCCATTGACTAGGTCCCATTTGTTTATTTTTGCTTTTATTTCTGATCTAAGAAAATATTCCTATGATTTATGTCAGAGAATGTTTTGCCTATATTCTCCGCTAGGAGTTTTATGGTTTCATGTCTTACATTTAGCTCTTTAAGCCATTTTGAGTTTATTTTTTTATGCAGTGTGAGAGAGTGTTCCAACTTCATTGATTTACATGTAGCTGTCCAGCCTTTTCAGCATTGCTTGTTGAAGACACTGTCTTTTCTCCATTATATATTCTTGCCTCCTTTGTCATAGATTAATTGACTGTAGGTGTGTGGGTTTATTTCTGGGTTCTCTATTCTCTAATGATCTATATGTGTGTTTTTGTACCAAATACCATTATTGTATTTTTTATTATTTTGATTTTTGATTATTGTAGCTTTGTAGTATAGTGTGAGGTCTGGAAGGGTTAAACTGACAGCTTTGTTCTTTTTTCTCAGGATTGCTTTGGCAATTCTGGGTCTTTTGTGATTTCACATAAATTTTGGGATTATATGTTCTAGTTCTGGGGAAAATGTCATGAGTAATTTGATAGGGATTACATTAAATCTGTAGATTGCTTTGGGTAATGTAGCCATTTTAACAATATTAATTCTTCCCATCCAAGAGCATGGATAGCTTTCCATTTCTCTGAGTCATCTTCAGTTTCCTTTGTCAGTGTTTTACAGTTCTCAGCGTACAAGTCTTTCACATCCTTGGTCGGTTATTCCTAAGTATTTTTTTAATGTGATTTTAAAAGAGTTTTTGTTTTTTTACTTTACTTTTCTGATATTTCATTGTTGATGTAAATAAATGCAACAGATTTCTATATGTTAATCCTGTATCCTGCTACCTTGCTGAATTTGTGTATCAGTTCTAGTAGTTTTTGTGTGGAATCTGTAGGGTTTTCTATATATAGTATTATGTCATCTGCATATGGTGACAGTTTTACCTCTTCCCTTCCAATATGGATCCCTTTTATTTATTTATTTTTTCTTGTCTGATTGCTGTGGCTATGACTTCCAATACTAAGTTGAATAGAAGTGGTGACAGTAGCAGGAAGGCTTTCAGCCTTTCATCATTGAATATTAAGTTGGCTGTGGATTTGTTGTAATGGCCTTTATTAAGTTGAGATGTGTTCTCTCTGTACTCATTTTGGTGAGATTTTTTTTTTATCATGCATAGATGTTGAATTTTGTCAAATGCTTTTTCTGCATCTATTGAAATGGTCATATGGTTTTTGTCTTTCCTTTTGTTAATGTGGTGTATCACATTGATTGATTTGCATATGTTGAAGAATCCTTGTGACCCTGGAATGAATCCAACTTCATCATGGTGTATGATCCTTTTTATATATTGTTACATTTGGTTTGCTAATGTTTTGTTGAGGATTTTTGCATCTGTAGTCATCAAAGATATTGGCCTATAATTCTCTTTTTTTTTGTAGTGTTTTTGTTTGCTTTTGTTATGAGGGTGATGGTGGCCTTATAGAATGAATTCGGGACTGTTCCCTCCACTTCAATTTTTTGGAATAGTTTGAGAAGAATAGATGTAAGTTCTTCTTTGTATGTTTGGTTGAATTCTCCAGTGAAGCCATCTGATCCTGGACTTTTGTCTGCAGGGAGCTTTTTTTGAATTACAGATTCTGTTTCACTTCTAGTGATCTGTCTGTTCAAATTATCTTTTCTTCTTGACTCAGTTTTGGAAGTCTGCACATTTCTAAAAACTTGTCCATTTCTTCTAGGTTTTCCGATTTGTTGGCATATAATTGTTCATAGTATTGTCTTTTTTTTTTTTTTTTGTATTTCTGGAATATCAGTTGTTATTTCTCCTGTTTCATTTCTTATTTTATTTATTTGGGTCCTCTCTCTTTTCTTCTTGGTGAGCCTGGCTAGTTTCTTGATTTTGTTTATCATTTCAAAAAACAAGCTCTTGGTTTTATTGATATTTTCTATTGTTTTTATCTCTATTTTATTTATTTCCTTTCTGATCTTTATTATTTCCCTCTTCCTGCTGAGTTTGGGTTTTGTTTGTTCTTTTTCTGATCTTTTAGGTCATAAGTGAGGTTGTTTATTTGAGATTTTTCTTGTTTCTTCAGGAAGATCTATATCACTGTGAACTTCCCCCTTAGAACTACTTTTGCTGCATTCCATAGATTTTATAAATGTTTGCTTTCTTTTCTGTTCATCTTGAGGTATTTTCTGATTTATTTTTTGATTTCATTGTTGACCCATTGGTTTTTTAGTGGCATGTTGTTTAGTCTCCATGTGTTTGCTCTTTTCTCATTTTTCTTTACGTGGTTAATCTAGAGTTTCATGCCATGTGGTAAGAAAAGATGTTTGAAATAATTTCTATCCTCTTAAATTTGTTGAGGGTTATTTTATGACCTAGTACATGGTCTCTCCTAGAGAAAGTTCCATGTGCACATGGAGAGAATGTGTATTCTGTCTTTTGAGGATTTAGTGTCCTGTAGATATCACTTAAGTCCAATTCGTCTATTGTATTGTACCATTTAAGACCTTACTGCTTTATTGATTTTCTATCTGGGTGATCTCTTCATTGATGTCAGAGTTAAAATCTCCAACTATCATTGTATTATTGTCAGTTTCTCCCCTTATATCTGTTAGTATTTGCTTTATATACTTAGGTGCTCCTGTGTTGGATTTGTATGTGTTAACGAGTATAATGTCCTCTTCTTTTATTGATCCTCTCATCATTATATAATGCCCTTCTTTGTCTTTCTTTATGGCCTTTATTTTAAAGTCTATTTTGTCTGATATGAGTATTGCTACCCTTACCCTCTTGTCATTTCTATTTGCATGAAATATCTGTTCCATCCTCTCACTTTCAGTCTGTATGTGTCTTTCATCCCGAAGTGAGTCTTTTGTAAGCAACATCTTCCAGGTTCTTCCTTTTTTTTTTTTAATCCAATCTGCCACTCTGTGTCTTATGATTGGAGTATTTAGTTCATTGACATTCGAAGTAGTTATTGATTGGTATGTACTTATTGCTATTTTAATCCTTGTTTTCCAGTTGTTTTTGTAGTTCTTCTTTGTTCTTGTCTTCTTTTTGTTTTTCCTTTTGTGGTTTGATGATTTTCTTTTGTAGTATGCCTGAGTTCCTTTTTTGTTTTTTGTTTTTGTGAATTTTTTGTATGTTTTTGATTTGTGGCTACCATGGAGTCCAAATATGTTGATCCATAACTATATCTATTGCTTTAAACTGATAGTCATTCAAATTGAAACACATTCTAAAAGATTTACATTTTTATACTCCCCTTCCCCATATTTTCAATTTTGATGTCTGATTTTACATCTTCATGTTTATCCTTTTACTGTTTATTGTAATTATAATTGCTTTTACAATTTTTTAATTGTTTTTAACCTATATGCTGGCTTATTTAAGTGATATTCAGGGCTTACTGTATATTTGCCTTTCATATTGTGAATTTCCCTTTCCCACAGAGTGAAGGTTTTAAATGTCTGATGCCCAGAATGCTTCATTCAATGAGTACAATTTTGTTTTTATTAGTTTTGCTAAGAAGCAGCAACAACAGCAGAGTTGATTAAGAAAAATTAAGGAAAAATGAAAAAAAGGGAACACACAAAGATGAAGGTGGTGGCTGCTATTTAGATACTGATACAGAAGGCCATGCTTTTCATAACTGCCACCTTGTAGCTGGAGAAAGCCCTAGATGTAATGATGTCATTTGAATTGTGGTTTTATTTTTGTGATGTTTTTTGTTTTCATATCAGAGTAATGCTGGCCTCATAGACTAGTAGGGAAGATCTTCTATTTTTTGAGGAATGTATGGTACTCTTAGTGTCTGATTTTTGACAATTCCAGCTTTCCTCTTATTGTAGATGTAGGTTAGAACTGTTTGAAGTTCTTTGATGTTCTCAGGACCATCCTTTTACTTCCTTCTCTTGCCATACTTACCTCCCTGATTTCCTCAGGGCCTCTTCTCTATGTTTCAAGCTGGTAATGAACTCATTGACTACATACTCAATTGTTTAAGCTATTTCTTCTCTCCTCCCAAGGAAACATGTAGTCTGTTTTACCCCAGTTGTGTTTCTGTAATGCAAATTAGCTAATGATTATTAGATAAGTGAATGATGTTGTATAACCTGGAAGTTGTCATCCTCAATTTTTCATACTTGATTTTTCTAATGAAAAGGGGGGCCACAGAAGTAATGGAATTATAACCTTTATTAGGACAAGAAAAAGCCTTCAGCTCAGCAGCTACATAGACAAGGGCTCTTTCAACTCTTAAGAAAAAACATAAAAATGAGCACTAGTACACAGGGACCCCTTTCCAGAAAGGCATATCTCCAGACTTATGGCTCTCAGATTCTGGCAGGTTTGACATCTTTATGTGCCCACCTTAAAATCAACCCCACTGGTAAGAAACTCTAATTCATCCACATGATTTCAGTACTCATAAGTTTGTGTTCCTACTCTTTTTTTTTTTTTAACTATCCCATGGAGCAGCTTCTGGCCACAGGTGCCTGCCTGGGCTATTTATGCTTGTCATGAGGTACCAATTACTGTTACTCTTTTGTGCTGTGGTTACAAAGTGGCATAGGTTTTAAGTGGTGTGTCCTAATCCTATTTTTCCCATAATCCTTCTTTTTAGTGCACAATGTTGCAGTGCATGAGGTTTTCTACAAATATATACGTCATGTTATAGCATAAGTGCCTGTATTTATACTTTAACCAGTGATTTTGTAGATAATTGGATTTATTCAAAGTGGAATCTTTGCCCACAGTGGCAGGACAATGAGAGATGTTTAGATAAACAGGAGCTTTTGGTGTCCTTCAAGTCTCATTTGAAACATATTCTCTTACTTCTCTGTAAAACAGAGCTAGTCAAGCCTGAGCCTTTGAAAATTTTTCTCATTAATAATAATAGCTAATGATCCTCCAGCCACTGCATGTCCCAGTTCTTTGATGCTGTTGCTGTTGTCCAGTCCTCCATTGTGTACTCATCTTCTTCAGTGCAAACCCATGAGGCCATTTAACGGTCTCAGGTGATAGTGATGCTGCTTGTCCAGGTACCTCATTTTGAATCGTACTGCTCTAATGGTCCTGTCATCAGTAGTATCACTCATGTTCACAAGCAATCAGTTCATTCCCTGTCAAGCCATTTTTTCCTGGCCCTTACATCAGCACAGTCATTCACAACAAGGGGCAGTTTTGATCCCCAGGAGATACTTGGCAGCATCAGGAGATATTTTTTGTTGTCATAACTGGGTAAGAGGGTTTGCTACTGGCATCTGGCAGGTAGAGGCCAAAGATACTGCTAAACATTCTGCGAAGCACAAGATAGCTCCTTACCACAAGGCATTATCTGGCCCAAAATGTCAATAGTGCTAAGGTTGAGAAAATCAGTATTGACATAAGCATGCAATCCTTTTGACTGCATCTATGTCAAGTCAATAGCCCATAAAATGAAAATAGAGGTAAAGGGATGGTTGTGCTCCTTCCTTAAAATTTGTTTATACTTAATTGAAAATAAAACATTTAAACTTTAAAACCATCAAGTGCTTTGAAATATTGCCTACAGACATGATAACTTGTCTTCACATTTCCATTTTATCCTTCTTAGGTCTCATGGCTCAATGGAAGATTATTGAAACTAAACCTTTGGACACTGGGCCAGTCTATTTCTTTGATCAGGTAATAATATAGCTCTGTCTCATCATTGTAGATTACTTTTTAAAAAAATAACTCACTTTTTACCAGTATTTTTCTCTCTTTTGTAACCAGAAAAATTTTTTTTCTTTTAGATGAAACCAAAAAGGAAAATATGGGATAAGAGAACGTGTAAAGACCATTTTTCCCATTTGGGATGCACTGCAGAAGCTAACTATCGGTAAAACATTTGGAATTTTACTCTCCAATTGCTGGGATCACTTTACATTCTCAAAGGGTTATAAGCTGCTCAGGACCAATATTTCCCTGTTCCCTATCCACCAAGAAACTACATCAAGGAGTTGCCATATCAAAGCTGACAATGAAGTAAATCAGAGAACTTTGTTTTAGCCAAATCAGTAGTTAATTTAAACATAAGTGGTTCCAAATCAACCAGTCATCAGAGTTTGCTTGCTTTTCTACAAACAAACCCTTGCCTTAGGCAGTTTGTGCTAGATGTTCCTTCTGCTTTCTACATTGCTTACTCCCTGTTCAAGGATCATCTTTGTATGAGACTTCTTTGATTGTCCTATTTCAAATTTCTGCCCTGTCCCCATTGGCATTCTCTATTCCCCTTCCTGACTTTTCTGTTGTGCTTATCACTTTCTGTCTTTGTAAATGGTATTCCTATTTATTTGTTTGCCTTCTGTCTCCTCATGTGAGTATCAGGTCTATAAGCACAGGATATTTTACCTGTTTATCACTTCTCTATCCCCAGACTGAAAAACAATGTTTGGCATATCGAATGTGCTTAACAGAGATTTGTGATTAACAACCATGAAATTGTGTCAAGCCCACAGAGATGGATGAAATAATGGAACTAGTCATTCCACAACATTTTTACCCTCTAGTTACTACAGTTTCTTAACCTGTGAAGTTGAAATTAAAATACCCCAATCTGTCTTAGAACATATATCACAAGTCTTAAA
Source organism: Vicugna pacos (assembly GCF_048564905.1). Lineage (NCBI taxonomy): Eukaryota > Metazoa > Chordata > Mammalia > Artiodactyla > Camelidae > Vicugna > Vicugna pacos. The sequence continues at coordinate 35,114,300 of NC_132998.1, forward strand.
AGTTGTCAGTTATAGCAGTGAGTTCTCAAGCAGGCATGGTTTTTCCCCCACAAGGGACATTTGGCAATGTCTGAAGACAGTTTTGATTATCATGACTAAGGTGTCATATCAAATGCAAACAACTCTGGCACAAGAGAGTGCCAGAATACTCCCTCTTGGGATAGCAATGGCCTTAGAGTTGCATGTCTTTTCCTTTTTATAGAAATTCCGTATTAGGATGGATATTAGTGTGAAATACTAGTATAGATACAGCATAGCTATTTATGTCTTTAGATATCTTAATATGATAGCTGTAGTCACAGCCTAAACATAACAATGAGAGGAGGAACCTACTTACATGCTAGTGGGCAGCTGTAGTCCATTTCTACTATATGGGAATGCAGCCCCAGAGTGCACAGTTCTTTTCATTTTTTTAAGAGAAACTAGGAATGTAGATTTTTGCAGAATTCTTCTGGCCCTCAGATATTGGCAACTAATTCAAATTTTTAAAAATGCACAATGGACTTCATTAGACAAGCCAAACACAGTGAATCTATAGATCTTGCCCTAGGGCTACCTACCAGTTGCTCAATTCTGGTCTAGAGCTACCCAGTTTCTAGAATTTGTAGAAACTTGTCCACTGTCACAAAAAAAGTATTTTTAGGCTGGTATTCTTTTTGCACTATTTGGCATTCATAGTCCATTTTTCATATCTATCAAGACTCAAGAAAAATGCAAAGGAAACTGAAGGCCCAGACCAATGCCCCTCACTCAGATATTAAATTTTTTTTAACTTAGTTTTCTTGAAAGTGGAAAGTCCTTATCCTAGAAATAAATATAGTATTTCCTCTTCAGTAACAGGAGAATAAAAGATTTATCTTACAGGACTGTCAAAACAACTAGTACAATGTCAACCACCTATTATTAAAATTTTAAACTAATCACAGTTATTATTTAATAGGTAATGATAGTTTTGCACTTACATACATAGAATACTATGAAATGAAATAGAGATAATGTAATACCTATCTAATAGATGGTGAAGTTTTGATAAAGTGGTGTATGTGAAAGTCCTTTATAAAGTGATAAATACATTTACAGCATCATTATATTATAATAGATTGTTAAAATAAGATCTATCTTTTAAAAACCAGTAAGTGTATAACATTTTATGTATGTGTGTCTATATATATACATACATATAGTGAGATATACATATATATATATACATATACACACACATCTATGTATATGTATGTGTGTATATACGTATATATATTTACAGGTTATAGGTCAAATACATATGTTTAATTTACCAAAATGATCTTCCTCCATTTTATCCTTTTGGAATTAATACATTTTGATGATTATAAACAGATTGTATTTTGTAACCTCCCTTCTGTTCAATATTGTCTCTGTGTACTTCATTGTGGAGATTTTTTTCTGACAATCTTCCATCTAATTTTCTCTTCAGCTGTGTCTAATATGGTGTTAAACCTATCTACTGAGATCTTAATTTTGATTATTATATGTTTCATCTTTATAATTTCTATTTTGTTCTTTTTAAAATATGCTGTAATATTTGAGTGTAGTTTTCATTTCTTCACAAAAATTCTCAATTTCCTTGGACATAATAAGCATAGTTATTTTAAACTCTGTATCTCCCTATGGTTCTGTTTTTATTAATTGCAATTTCTACGGGTCCTCATTTATGTTCTCTTGGTTCTTTGTGAATCTGATTTTTTTAAAAAACTTTGTGCCAGACATTGTATTTGAAAAATTGTTTTGAAAAATAATTTGAGAGCCAGGATGAAGTTATCTTCCTCTGGAGGAAATTTATATTTGTTTCTGTCAGAGGCTTGAGGCAACACTCTGGGATCACTTTAATTCAATGTCAGGAAACAAGATCATATGAAGCTGTGTTTGAATGTGCTGGTTTAGGTCTACTTTGGGATAACCCCTACTCCTAAGATGTAGCCATTTGAGTCTCATCTAATAACCTCCCATTGGAAAGCTCTGGATTCCAAATTTTGAATCCTTAGCCTCCACAAAACTATCAAAAGTCCTGATCGGACTATAAGCCTCTCCTCAGATTCTTCTAGAATTGGTAAAATTCTCTTCCCCACCCCAACCCCTCACAAGGTAGGGAAATATGGGGTTTACCTCTTTGGATTTATATCTTTTCCCAGATACTGATAGTAACTCTTTACTATCTCTATAGCTCTCTATAGACTTTGGGAAGATGTTTTTTATATTTTTCCAGCTTCTCTAGTTGTCTTCCAAGGGAGGGTTACTTTGAATTACCTAGATGCTATTATCAAAAGGGGAAGACCACTTGAAAGTTTTTTTTAACATTTTTTAAATTAAGTTATAGTCATTTTACAATGTTGTATCAAATTCCAGTATAGAGCACAATTTTTTCAGTTTTACATGAACATATATATATTCATTGTCACTTTTTTTTTGTGGTAGCTGTGAGCTACCACAAGATCTTGTATTTATTTCCCTGTACTGTACAGTATAATCTTGTTTATCTATTCTACATTTTAAAATCCCAGTCTGTCCCTTCCCACCCCCTGCCCCCTTGGCAACCACAAGTTTGTATTCTATGTCTGAGTCTGTTTCTGTTTTGTATTTATGTTCTTTTTTTTTTTTTTTTTTAGATTCCGCATATGAGTAATCTCATATGGTATTTTTCTTTCTCTTTCTGGCTTACTTCACTTAGAATGACATTCTCCAGGAACATCCATGTTGCTGCAAATGGCGTTATGTTGTCATTTTTGTGGCCGAATAGTATTCCATTGTATAAATATACCACATCTTCTTTATCCAGTCATCTGTTGATGGACATTTGGGCATTTGACCACATGAAAGTTTTAAGCATAGTATGTATAGTTGTTTTATAAACTGTGGCTGAAAATTCCAATCCCTGAAATACCTAGTCTTTTTGTAAGTCTGTTTCTGTTGTCTTCTTTAGAATTTTTAGTACAGTGTAGTAACATCTGATAGGGGTGTGTAGGATGGGCTATGGGAGCACAGAAAATGTAGACAAAGAAATTCAGGGAAGGCTTTCTGGAAGAAATGATCTCTGTCTTGTCTTATAATTAAACACACATATATTGGTTTTTTTATCTTCTGTGTATAAACATAATAAATGTTCATTGTAGAAAAGTTAGAAAAGCATGAAATATTAAAGGAGAAAATAAAAATTAACTTCCATAATTCCACAGTCAGTTTGCTTTTTAGAGGACATTTGTTTAGTCTTTTTACTACCAGATATATGGCTTATATATATTATACATTTGAGATCATTCCACGTATATGGTTATGTGCAATTTCATACAATATTATAACAAAAACATTTCTCCAAGTTTTTAAGAGCAATTTTCTAAACAAATTTTTCATGGCTACTCATTATGTGGGTATGGTATTACCTACTTAACTATATCTCTCCGAGCCATTAGGTTCCTTTAAATTTTTTGTAATATCAAAAATAATGCTGTAGTTAGCAATTTTATGCATAGATATTTTACTTTTTATTATATTTTAAAATGACTTCTAGAAGTCAAATTGCTATGATAAAGAGTATAAAATATCCTTAAAACTTACGTATTTTTTTTTTACAGTCATACAAAGAGTACAAGATCTAAAGAACTAGAGAAAGCAAGAATATCTACAGTAGCTGAATCTGAAGAGAAAGATGAATCCAACTCATTTGGCATCTCGCAAACTCCTAGTGTTTCCAAGTTATCTACTAATCTTAAATTTTCCAAACTACACCTGCAGGAGGCTCTATTTGAAGAATACAGACTCACTGCTGCTGAAATACTGTATGAACTTGGGGAGACATTGCAGAAATATGCTGAGTATAACATAACCTTCCCTGTGGGAATCTTGTGAATTACAGTTGGCACGATCTTACTTCAGGCACTTATACCTGTACAACCAAAAAATTCAACACTGAAGAAACACAATGTCTTGCAAGATGATCCCTGTACCATGACCATAGTTGACCTAAAGGGATACAAAATCAACAGCTGTTCAAGAGAAAAATGTCATAAGGAAAATCACCTGGTTAAAGGAAAAGACCACCATGTTGCAAGTAAATCTATGAAAAAAACATGTAAGTAGACGTTACTAGTTAGATTTACAAAAAATCATCCAGTTTTTAAAAATAAAAACAGCAAGTATGATATTGAAAAAATACTATGTTAGTGATATTTGGTTTGTGTTAATCATTTTAATAAGTTATTGGTGAATATCAGGAGAAAGATACAAAAATGTATAGTGTGTTCAAAGTATCTATTATGCTTCATATTTGTGTGATATGAAGTCTCTCTGCCTTACAGGATCTTACAAATTCTCTTTCAGCAGCGTGGTCCAGCAGAAACATGATGCTAGCTACATACATAATTTTTTAAATTTTACTTTTTATTTTAAGATAATTGTAGACCCATATGCAGTTATAGGAAATAAAACAAAGAGATCCCATGTACCCTTTACCCATTTTCTCCATATGACAACATATTGGAAAACTATAGTACAACATCACAACCAGGATATAGACACTGATACAGTCAAGCTTCAAAACATTCCCATAATAGCAAGGATCACGTTGTCCTTCTAGAGTCACACCCACTTCCCTCCTGGCCCCACACTCTCTTTAACGCTGGCAACCACCAATGTGCTCTCCATTTCTATATTTCTGTCATTTCAAGAATGTTCTATAAATGGAATCATAACAATGTGTAACGTTTGGAAATTGCCTTTTTTCATTCAGCTTAATTCTCTGGAGATTCATCCAGGTTGTATGTATCAGTAGTTTGTCCCTTTTTATTGCTCAATAGTATGTATTCCATAGTATAGATGTTCTACAGTTTGTTTAACTACTCACTCCTTGAGTGGGTAAGGTTTTTTCCCCATTTCTTGAATATTATGAAAGCTGCTAAAACATTTATGTACAACTTTTTGTGTAAATATAAGTTTTGATTTCTCTTTGGTAAGTGCCCAGAAGTATAATTGCTGGGCTATGTGGTATTTGCACATTTATTTTTATGTCAAACTGCCAAATTGTTTTCCAGAGAGGCTGTGCCATTTTACCTTCCCACCAGCAATGTGTGAGTGGTTCCATTTCTCCACATCCTCACCAGTATTTGGATATTGTCATTGTGTTTTACTTTATCCATTCTTAGAGATGTGTAGTGGTATCTCATTGTAGTTTTAATTTGCATTTCTCTAATGGCTAATGATGTTGAATATAATCTATAAAACGATGTTGAAGACAATTCCAGCTATACAATTTTTACTTTTTAAGAGTAAGTGATTGCTGTTAATAAAGGGGTTGAGAATCCCTGTAGCACTGGTTCCCAAAATATTGTGCCTAAACCAGAACTAGAACATCACTGGGAACTTTTTGGAACCACCAATTTTCAGGCCTTATCCTAGACTTATTTGATTTCCTCATCTGTTATATGAGGAGGAGAAGAAGAGAGATTAATGGTAGAACTTTGTTGAGAGAATTAAATAATACAATGCTTGTAATATGCTTAGCATAGTGCCTGGCATATAGTAAGTGCTCAATAAATATGTCATAGTTATTGTGCAAATTCTTACCTATAGCCTTATTTCTTTTACTGTTTTATCATTGTAATTTTATTTTACTTTTACTAATTTTTTAAATGGAGGTACTGGGGATTGAACACAGGACCTCATGCATACTAAGCATGCACTCTACCACTGAGCTATACCCACTCCTCCTTTTCATTTCTTTTAGTTACAGCCTATTTGTTATGGACTTACAGACTTATGGACCTCCTAATTCACATATAAAGTTTAAGGAGTTCCCGTGAGTTTTGCTTTCTTTTTGAAATATCCTTAATTTTTTTTGTTTTTAGGCAGCTTTTAAAACATACATTTTTCTCTATGGGATGAATTTATTTCACTTCGTAGATTAACAAAATTTCTTACCTTAGATTTACATTTTAGCTCAAAACTTACTAATAATACGGAGAGGCCTTGTGTCCTTATAGTCTTTTTTTTTTTCTTTACCAGCAATATAGGCTGCTGATTGTTGTTCAGTAGCTAAAAGAAGAAATGAATAAAACATGAATCTTTTTTCAGTAGTTCTCATGTGAAAAGGCAGTTCTTAGAACAAAAGCATAAGCACAGTCCTTTAGTAAGTCAAGAAATTATGCAGAGGAACTTTCAATTTAAAAAGCTGATTCCAGAGCAAATGAAAATATTTTATGGGTCATTGTGGGTACTTATCAAAAATTTTGCTAATGCTCTGGTAAGAATATTAAAATATTAATTGGATTTTCTGTTGATGATGATCTGACAAAATGCTCTCTTTTTCTTCTTTTCCTCTCCCCACTCGTATTCCTTCTTCTTCATTTTTCCTAGCTCTTATTAACCAAAACCAGTGTTCCCAGATTTCCCAGGATAGCAGTTCACCTATTGTCACCCACTTCTCACTGACATCCATGATCTGCTTAGAAAATGGTAAGATCCCCTTACCCACCCAATGAGCAAACAGAGTGAGAATCACTTACATCCCCTGAATTTGGAACATTTCTCCCAGCCATCCTCTTATAACCACAGTCAGAGCAGGACATTTAAGTTCATGGATTCCAAGTCAAACTTTTCAAAGGCTTCTCCCTCTAATCCAGCCCTCCCTGGATTCCCTACTCTTATACCCTGGGAACTTTTCCTTCATGGTTCTGAAAAATCAACTTGCATGACAACGATAAGCCTATCCCTAGAAGAGCACCCAGGGCTTTTTCATCACAAAAACAAACCACCGTGGACTGGAAACCAAAGCCTCTGTGTTAGGGCAAAAATTGGTTCTTAATTGTTTAAATGTTATAAAGGAGACCTCCCAGAGAAGATTATAGTTGTACAAAGCTAGAAAGAATACTGTCTATCCCAAATAAGGTTATAAAATGGGGAAGATATAGGTTATTAGGAAAAAGGAACATTGTCATCCCTTGGAACACAGACGTAGTACTGTTAGTTACCTGCTGCGTGGCTCAGGGAATGAGTAGGAGTTGGGACTGACTGCCATGGGTCTCATAGATTTTCTTTTCATGACCTTTCATCATAGACCTAACAACCTTGAAACTGTTGAAAGGTCCTGCTTTTAGAAAATGTGCTTAGAGATCAAGTGTCCCTTTCATACTTCCCCATTCCTTACATATACTTCAGAGCTTGATATAATGAGGCCTCAAAATTTAGGTTTGGAAGTGTCTCACTGGAGTGGGACAGATATTGAAGAAACAGATGCATATGCTAAGAGCAAGCCCACTAGGTATGGTAAAACAGCAAATAAAAATGAAGTAAATCATAAGATATCCATAGCATTCACATGAAAATGTTCAGGAATCCAAATTCTTTGTAGGAGGTGGAAACAAATTATTATCTAACCCTAAGGAAACTGGGATGAAACTTGTTCAGTCCTTCCAGTTTAAGGTTATTTTGGTTCTCATGATCCAGTGGGAATTAATCTGAATGTGATTATGCTAGGCAGTACATGACAAGAACCTAACTCACTAGCTTAAGCAACAAGAAAATTATTTGCTGTGGACTGGGTGTAGCTCACAATATTAAAGGAAGAAGTGCAGAAATAAGATCCATGGCAGGATTTGGGACTCTGCACTGCAGGGATTCTTCTCTGTTCATCTCTATTTGATTGAATCCTACAATTGGGCTCATTTCATGGTGAAGAAAATGGTTGCCACCAGCCTTAGATTCACATGCTTCCTGCTTAGGAAGAAAGTGCTTCTTATCCTCCAATGTCTACATTGTCCTAAGACATTGGGATTGACTCTGATTAGCTCTACTTGAGTAAAGCACCCATGGTATGGCCCAGTGATGGTTGCCTGGGAATTAGAGTAATATTATTGGTCAAACCTGGGTCATTGGCTCATGTGTGGTAAGGAAATATAATTATCAGCCCTATTTGAGCCCCTTGGGATAGGGGTGGAATGATGCCTCAAAGGAAAGGAAGTTAAGTAGTTCCACAGCTTGGGAAGAGAAGGGAAAGCCTGTCTTTAACCTAGGCGAGGGTGGGATTGGAGAGGAAAAAAAATGGAGAGGAGCCACAATGCCCATATTCACAGTTTCACCTGGAGTATGGCTAAAATGAAGAGCTCACGGCTAGGGCAAAAGACCTGGAGATAGTAAGCGGTATACTCATTCTCATTACAACTAATGTTTTAAAACACCTATGTGTAAGGAAAAAATTCTGGAAGGAGCTACACCAAAATGCTAACAGTGCTTGTGTGGTAAGATCCCCATATCCTTCCCCACCCCCATCACTCTTTATTTTCCAGATTTTCTTCTGTATGTAATTTACTGGTTTATTGAATGGATTAGACTTGGTGGGGTAGAATAAAGAAACAACAGGTTTTCCTTTTCCCTTAAATTCCTTGAATTTGTCTGTGGATCTTTCCACATATTCATTACAAGGGTAGAATTTTTACAAGGGAAGAATGATAGAGCTAAGAGGTCTTTGAGATCATCTCATTCAGTTCTTCCATTTTGCTGATGAGAAAACTGAAACCCAGGGATATTGAGTACCCAGACTAGTCAGTAGGAGAGTCAGAAACAGGACCCAAGTCTATTGACTACCTATAAAATGTTCTCTCTGATAGAGGGGATTCTAGCCTGAAACTGGAGGATGTTGAAAATCTGATGTGTAGGTCTACAAGATATGAAGGGATTCTTGAAAGGCTTCTAATATTTCAGATGTCATCATGGTGGTTTAATTCCTCCAGGTTAAAGCTTTGGTCCCCTTTCAGTGCAAATCCTCCTTTGGAAGAGGTAATTCTCTTCTTTGGGGAGGGGGGTGGCTTATTGAGGTATAGTTGATTTATAATGTTGTGTTAATTTCTAGTGTACAGCATAGTGATTCATTTATACACATACACATATATTTCTTTTCATATTCTTTTTCATTATATATAGGCCATTACAAGGTATTAAATATAGTTCCCTGTGCTATACAGTAGGACCTTGTTGTTTATCTGTTTTATATATAGTAGTTAGTACCTTCAAATCCCAAGCTCCCAGTTTATCCCTCCCCACCCTCCACTTTCCCCCCTGGTAACCATAAGTTTGTTTTCTATGTCTGTGAGTCTGTCTCTGTTTTAAAAATAAGTTCATTTGTGTCCCTTTTTTTTAAGATTCCACATATAAGTAATACCATATTGTATTTTTCTTTCTCTTTCTGGCTTACTTCATTTAGTATGACAATCTCCAGGTCCATCCACATTGCTGCAGATGGCATTCTTTTATTCTTTATATGGCTGAGTAGTATTCCATTATATATATCTGGTCATCTGTTGATGAACATTTAGGTTGCTTTCATGTTTTGGCTATTGTAAATAGTGCTGCTATGAACATTGGGATGCCTCTATCTTTTCAAATTAGAGTTTCTTCCAGCTGTATGCCCAGGAGTGGGATTGCTGGATCATAGGGTAAGTCTGTTTTCAATTTTTTAAGGAACCTCCATATTGTTTTCCATAATGGCTGCCCCAAACTACATTTCCACTGACAGTGTAGGAAGGTTCCCTTTTCTCCACACCCAGGAGAGATTATTCTTAAGCTGATAATTATTCATACTTTAATATAGATGGGTTTTTTTTCAAGTAGGCTTTGGTAGACTGATGGCTGATTTTGATTTACCCAGTAATTACTGACTCAGTATAAATTTTGAAATATCCCTTTTTTGTTAATATGTGTGTCTTTTTTTCCCCCCAAGTTGGATCTTACAACATCCTTACTCAAAACTGAAAATTCTGAAATGGAAGACAGCCCTCAATACTGCTGTGAAGAAACTACAAGTGGCCATAATGCAAATGTAGGGAGCTCTCTGCAGTGTTTAGAATCATACACTTTTATGAGGCGTCTGATACAGTAGATAGGCAAGATAACAGAGCCTATAGGACTCTGGACAAGTCACCCCATCACTTTGCCTGTTGTATATGTAATATGAAAAAATATGTACACACAAGCACACACATACCCTTCTCTTCCTGGTAACTCATTGAAAAGTCACTCTCTGACACATGACTTACCAGTCAATCAACCTTGCCAGAGGACAAGTATAGGATCATGTATGGAAACAGTGGGGAGGAGGAAGGGAAGAAAAGAAATCAGGGAAAGAAAAGCCAGGTATAGGTAAAGCCCTGTTCTAAAGAAACATAAAACTAGTCCCTGTGTTCAAGTAACTAATGGGAAACTAAACACCTCAGCAAGTTAACAATCAATAGAAGACAAATCAAACAAGTAGGAGGTAGTAATAATGATAGCAAGCATTGACTGAGTATCTACTCTGTGCTAGATGGTGGACCAGGCACTTTGCATGTGTTATGTCTACTCTTTACAGCAACTCCATGGGAGAGGTCTGATTATCATCTCCATTTATAGATGTGGAAACTAATGTACCATGAAGTGTGACAGTTCCCTCTGAGTCATACAGCTGGAAAAAGGCAGAGCCAGGGTGAGACCCAGCTCTCTCAGACTCCAAAGTCTACCCACTCTCCACCAGGTTCCCACTCCAGTTCCTCACCTGGCCTCTTCTGTAAAAATAGCCACTTATTGTTTTGGGGAATGTATTTTAAATGTAATACATGCTTAGTATTTAAAGTATTTAACATTTCATACACACAAAGAAAATAAATTGCAAAATGAAAAATGTTTATATCAGAAGCAAAGAAGTTTTGACTTACACCATTGATAAATCCAAATTGTTAAGAGAGATCTTATAATATAATGTCAAAGTCTTTATTATTTTTTCTGAAATATTGGCACTTTCCTGCTCTGGATAAAAATTGAGCAGGTCATGCAGCGACTGGGAAAGAAGGACCTGCAGCCAAATGACTTAGTTTCTGTTAATGATGTCTCTCCCTCTAAACCCCTTTAAGGGCTGAAAGAGGCAGAGCAAGCCCCAGAGGCCAGGCCTTGGTGGTCAATTAGATGTTAAATCTTGTTCTGAAAATTCCTAATAATTTAATTGATAAAGCATAATTTCTAATGAATTCTTTTAATTGAAATCAGTATTAAAATTTTAGTGTAATTTAAATGAGTAAATTTAGTATTTAAATTTATATTACATTAAAACACCAATACATAATACTTGAATTAACTTTTATTATTATACAATTATCAGTGTTTTGTTTTAAGATTTTTTTTCCCATTTTTTTTATTACTGGAAAGTTCTTTCCTCATTTTCAGATTAGATAGACCAAACCTATTTTTTGTTTCTTTTTTCTAGTTTAGCTGGAAATTTTGTTGTGTGTGGTATGAAGTTATGAGAGTCTGGCTTTATTCCTCTCATGCCAATAGCTAGTATTTATTGAGTACTAATAATAATAGCTAGGGTTTACTGGGTGATTATTTTGTGTAAGGCACTACATGAAGCAATTTACATGCCTCCATGAGTAAGTCACTGTTGTTATGCCAAGGTCAGAGAATTAGTAAGTGAGTAAGCTTCTGTATAAGCTTAGGTTTATCTGATACCAAAGGCTGTGCGTCTAAGCACAACCCTATCATCTCTTTGGAGTCATTTATTGAATACACTCTCTTGTCATCCACTGATCTGAGTTCTTACCTTAATCATATCTTTGGTCTCAGGCATATTAGAGTCTGCTTTTGAGCTGTCTATTCTGTTTCATTGATCTGCCATTGATTCTGTTTCATTGAGTTTTCAGCTATTTTAATTATTCAGATTATATAATATGCGACAGGCATCTATGGTGTTAAAAAGAGCCCTTGAAACCAAATTGATAGGGCTAAGATCCCAGCTCCATCAATTCATGTGACCTTGGGAAAGTCTCTTAATTTCCCTTTGCTTCCCTGTCCTCAACTGTAAAATGAGGATAATCATAGTAGCTACCTTTTATAGTTGTTGTAAAGATTCCTAGCACAAATAGGCATTCAATAAATGTTAGTTATTACTATCTTAGTATCTGGTACAGCAGATCTTCTCTAGTTACTCTTTCTAATCAAAGCGCCTTAACCAGTTCACCAACTTATTCTTCCTGGTGAAATTAGAATTAGTTTTTCAAGTTTCAAAAGGCCTCAAAGGATTTGGAGCAGGCAACATACTTTAATAAAAAGGAAACCAAGCTTGTCGGGGATATCTGAGAACCTAAGACTGTTCTGAAAAATAAAATCTAAAAAAAAAAAAATTGAAAGAAAAAAATACTTGAAATCAGAACACCCAAGTTCATTAGTCAATGGGTGTGGGCTCTTGTGTAAATCACTTGGACTCCTAAACCTCTCTTTGTGTAGTCATTTAGGGATAACAACATATCTTCTGCTTACCATAGCACGTTGTGACACAATATATATAAACACTAGACACTTTTTGTTTTGTAGACACTAAAGCACTAAGCAAGTAAAAAGCATTTTTAATAATAACCCAATACCCCAATACCATCAGAAGTGGTTTCTTGTAACAAGGAGTTTAGAACCAAGAAAAGATGGCTTGGCAGAGTAGATGGAGGCAAATTTAGCTGGCACACAGCAACAGGGATGAGTAAGATGCTATTACACATAACCCACACATAATAAACTGTGTCAAGGGAGTGGTTTTGTAACAAAGAGAATTGATGGAATTTGTTCTCAAAGGAATCTGTCATATACAGAATCCAAGTATGTAAAAAAGAACACATGTAATTTTACAATTTGTGCATTACAAAACATTTGTAAGAAAAGCAGCCAAATTTTAACATTGCCTGGTTACCAGGGTGAGAGAGAGCGTGGAGATTAAATAAATGCTTGCTGATTAAAATGCAATTTTATGCAAATCACAACTATCAGCCTTTCTACCCTACCAAATTTCTATCACATTTGCTTAACACAGAAGTTTAATATCAAGTCAGACCCAGGGAAACTAAGGGCAGGAATTAAAAATCATCTCTAACCTCATTGGTAGATCTATACTGGGATAGATTGTGTATCACAGGAAGTCTTCTGACAAACATAGACTGAACCCTCCCATCACAGACCAGCTACCAGGGCACTTCTTTCAGCAGAGCATATTCTTCAGACCAAGTCTACCTAGAGATTCTGCCTGAGACTGAAACAGATTTCTGGGCTGTAGCTAGTGAGCGGTCATATTCACTGTTAGAGCATGGTGGTGCAAATGCACAAGTCTGGGAATCCTGGGCTGGCTTCTAACCCTGACCCTGCCATTTCTTTGCTGTGTGGCCTAGAGTACAAAGATCAATGTCTGTAAAGGTTTAGAGCCCAAGCTTTGGAGTCCACACATCTCTTACATTCCCATTTGCCAACTATGGAATTTGGGGCACTTACTCAGCTTCTCAAGCCTTACTTTCCTCATATAAAATGAAGATCCTACTAGAATCTACCTCAGAGTTGTTGAAAGCATTAAATGAAAGAATGCAGCTAAATAATTTAGCACAATCTGTAGAATATTGTAAATTCTTGATAAACTATTATTTAGCAAAATTATTGTTCCCTTTTCTGTACTTTGGCTTCTTCATCTGTAAACTGAGATTAGATATTTTCCAGCCATCCTTCAGCTCTTTACATTCAGTGAATGCCCTCCTCCATACTGAATTTAGCTTACTGTTAGATTCTTAGGCCAATTTGATTTAAGACAATTTGAATAGTTCCCTTTCTCTTCCAGCCTCTGTCTCTGAGTAGTCTGGATACTAGACAGCTGGGATAATTGGGTAACTTCTGACTTAGAGGACTGTTCCTTAAGTCCTGACAATGATTTCCTGGGAGTGACCAACCACCTAAAACTTTCAGGAAACCATTTTTTGCAAGGATCAGGGCTCATTTGTTGAACTAACTGACTTGATGATAATTACCACCTGCTGGACAATCCAGAGGTCAACTTCTGGGCCTCAGGCAAGAGAAGAGCAAGACCACTGCCAACACCTTGAGAAAAGGTAGAGAAGAGGCAGTCTTTACTGACATGAGAGATGGATTAGTCTTTACACAATGACCCCTGTTAAAGGGAGTAGAAAAGGAAGCACTGCTTTAAAAAGTGTAATGGGGAACTTTCCAGAATTATAGCTACCTACCCTGAATATTTCAGTAATGTGGCATTTATATAAATGTAGGAGATTTTGCATTGGCGTTTTTTGCACTAGAGCTTTTATATCTTACTTTTTGGCCTTGTTGATAAGGAGGAGAGGACCATGCCTTTTTTGCTCCCAATGATTGTAGGTATTTACACTTCAGAGGCATGTTTACCTTTCTTTTAAGAGTAATCTAAAATGGTCCATTTATGGAGAGTCACAGAAAAATAGAATCATGTCTAAGCATTGAATGAAAGGGCTGAGGTATGGGCTTGAGAATGGTAATTAGACCCGGGTTTCCAGTTGGTTTATAAATATGTGTTGTTAAGCTGACCTCCTGCCAGCCTTTGATGCTCATAAATGGAGTGGCATGTGTGTGTTCTGGTGTGGAAAAGAGTGGAAATCTATAAGTGCTTTGCTTCTGTGACATTGTTCAAAAATTCTGCCCACTCACCTCATTTTTGGCAGTGGGATACACTTTCATGAGAACATGAGAAAGAAAGAAGGAACAGCAGGAGGAGGAGGAAAGCAAGAGAAAAGACAAAGGGCAAGAGAGAGATAGCAGGTGTTTTAATCAAGCATTTCCATTTTCTAGCAAATTTGGCCCTTGCCCCCTCTCTTAACTCTGGTTCTTTCCCCACAAGACTTACTGAAAAGAACTCCCTCCTGCTTCTCTGAGAGGGGCCAGTGACCCTTTCCAATTACTAGGGACTCCTGCCCCCAGTTCCCCCTACACCAACAATAGTGTGGCTATTATGGCTCTCCCTCTTTTCACGAATCAGCTATGTTATTTCCAGTTACTCATTTTTAATCCTTTAAAATTTTCCCTTTCATCCATTGTAATCCTGGCTTTCTCTAATAAAGCCACTTAGCCCCCACAGAATTATTTTTTCCTTTCAGCATAGCTCTTCTCCCAAGCCCCTCACTCAGCCAATAAATGTATATGCATGCACACAATACACAGACCAATTCTTTCAGAAACTCCAAGATTATCCTTGAGATATGTCAGCTCAATTTTACGAATTTTCAAATGTACTTTCAAGTGAAAAATATTGAGGATTCCTGTTTGAATCTGCTCTGAATATGAAAGGACTTGCTGAGGGCCTCCTTAAATATTCTCTTACCTTGTTGCTGAGGTTTGTTTGTTTATTTGTTTATTTTGAGTCCCACTTTGTGCTTAGAAATACCCAAACTCTTCTCTGAGAAAGTAGCTCCCATTTCCCTTCATTAGAGTCCTGACACTTCTGATTGTTCTCAAGTGTTGGTCGTGGGATCTGCCCAATTTCATCCCTACATTGTGTCTTCATAACCCAGAAGTCCAGCAGCCCATCTTTGGTAGCTGGGACTATGGAGTAGATGCAAGCCAACCAGTCCATGGAGATATTAAACAGGTGGTGTTGGTTTTCAAGACAGATAAGAACGTCTTCTTAGTTTATGACTTCTACTTGGCCAGCCCGACTCAGGAGGCTTTTTCTAATGGCATGCTACCAACAGCCTGTACTTGGCATGCTTGGGTATACAAGTGTTTATGCACATGTGTGCATGTATGTGCATGTGTGTATACATCTGTGTATGTGTGTGTGTGTGTGTGTGTGTGTGTGTTTTGAGAGCAGGAAGCTGAGCAAGAACTAGGAAGGCATGCCTCATTGGCTGACTCAGACACACAGCCCTGGTGAGTTTGCATTTTTTAACACATTTTATACAATGCCTACAGCTCCTGTAGTGCCTAAGATAGGAATGTAGGGAGCAGTATCATGAAGTGGAGAGGATGGAGTAGTTTGGAGTTGATATGGGTGACATTGCATCCAGTCTGTGCCACGTAGCTGCAAAACTCGAGCACTCTTTTTAGAATAGGGATAGATGGCAACTTTCTCGTAAGAATGTACAAGTTTTGACTGTAGAAGACGTCTAGTGAATATTTGTGAATGGTTAAATGAATATTCTAAGAAGATACCTTAATTTCAGGGTCTCTGAAACACTGAAGCTACTTTCATATTCACCTACCCTTTCCCTTGACCACTATATTATTGATGAATATATATGTGTATGTTCCCCACTAAATTGTAACAAAAACAACTAGTATTTTAGAGTGCATGCTAAACACGAGGATCCAGGCCCAGAGATCTGTGTGCATTAATTAACCAGAGATTCCTATCTTTCTGTGAGGTATTGTTATCCCTATTTTATAGGTAAAGAAACCAAAGCTCAGAGGGGGTTAGTATTTTGCCTCCTTGATACAGTCCCAAGTGGCAATGCCAGGGTCCACATCAGTTCTCATCCAAAACCTGTGCTGTGTTGTGCTGCTTCTGTGGGGGCAGGACTGCTTCCTAGTCCTGCATTTGCTGCAGCCTCTGGTATAGTGCTTCATAAACAGTAGGTGCTCAATAACTGTTTTTAAATGGTAGGTACTCAATAAACACTTAGCTAAGGATTTCAAAATCCAGCCTTCTCTCTCTAAAAGAAGCCATTATATCAGTGGTAAACATGAGGTCACAGAGACCTGAATAGCCATTGACCATCACCCAGCCCTTAATAAGAACAGGAAAATTAGCCAGCTCTTGAATTCTTTTCTTTTGAACAGAAAAATGGAAGAAGCGATTCAACAAACAACTTATCCTGAGGGATTCAACAAACAACTTGTCCTGAGCCACTATCATGATCCTACAGACAAGAAAGAAGTGAACAACAGTCGCCAAAGTTCTCAATGTTTCTGGCTGGAGCTGCTGAAGAGAAGAATCAAGTTGCCAATGGTCAGAGAGGCTGACCCAAGGATGAAAAAGTTCCATTATGCCCTGATCGATGGTTCCTCTCTGACATAATATCCTTATGAAATGACAATGGGAAGAAGGATGGAGGGTGCCAGGCATGATGGAAGGGACTGACAGATGGGGCATTTACATTTCAGCAGAAAATCTCAGAAGCATTGGAGAAGGAGGTCTGATTCCCTGTGTTTATTCAGTCCCTTTCTTCCAAGGGTCAACATTCTCTTACTCTGGGGACAGAAGAAGTCAACCCAAGAAGGAGGTTGGGTCAATTTCTTCAGTTTACAAACCTTTCTTCTATTTAACGGAACCTCTGGTTGTAGTCGATATTTTTGTTAAGTACCCAAGGGCTCATGTGTTTCTGAGAAAATGAGTATGCCTTTAGTTTCCTTTAGAGAGAGTCTAGCTTAGAGAGAAGAGGGAGTCTGTAATAAATTCCTACAAATCCGAAGTGAAAAAGACCTGGGGAGTTCATCATGGCTTGATAGAGGTTGGTACAGATAGGTTTTGTGAAATTGTTTGTGCATCCATAATTGTCCCTCAGCCCTTCTTTGCCTCTATCTGTCCATAGACAGCATCAGGGAGACCTGGTCCTCCTGCTGTGCGCTGGAATGGCTTCTTGGGGCCATACTGGGTAGCAGTGGGCACCTTTGATTTCCAGTGGCTCTGCCATTAATAGGACCAGTCTGACCAGACCTTCCTGTTATTATTCACAAAACTGGTTTCCAAGAATTTGCAGCTAAAGTGAGGGTGCAGGCAATGTGAATGTATGGGAAGAACATGCAAATGGGAGTCTGGGAACTCATGTGCTGGCCTAGTACTATCATTATTGTGCTCAATGAAAGTGAGTCACCCTCTCTGGACTTCTGTTGCCTTATCTGTAAATAGCTGATTTAAAAATTAAATAGGATGAAAGTGTCATTCTGTATAAGAACTATTATTAGCATTGTTGTTTTTATCAATATCAGTTCCTTAACTTGGATTTTATCTATCCTTCTGGCCGCCTAGCTGTCTGCGAAAGCTATTCTGGCCTCCCTTGGGGTGGTGTGTACACCAATATATTCAGCGATTTGCCAAATCAAGTTATCCTTGGAACTTTTACACCTTTTGGATGTGGCAGCATTTCTTTTCCTAATAGGTATGTAAGATTCCAGACAAACTAGAACTTGTGGGTAAGCTAAGGGGTGGAGAAAGAGCTAAATCCCAACAAAGGAAAGGATGGGAAAGCAGTCTTTTAAATCGTCAATCTAATTGGGAAAACAGATAAGGAAAATGAAACATATACATGTGTTTGTGGCTGTTCCATGCACAAACTTGCTTATTAGAACAGGCCAAAAGACTGTAGATCTCAAAGAATCCGCTTGTGTCATCCATGAGGTATATGCTGTGTTTCTCAAGAGCAGAGGGATCTATAATATGAAGGCTAGGCCCCAAGAATACAGAGGCTGGGAACTGAAACCAAGAGACTTTTTTAGGTGAGCCAGGTATCAGCTGGGCCACCCTGCCCTCTTAAGAACTAGATAACACTAGCAGCACCACCTTTCCATGCCCTGTAGAAAGTCTCATATCCTCCACCAAAAGTTCTGCAAAGTTCTCATGGTCTCTGGCTTTGACAGTGTGACTCTACTGAATCTTGTTCTCCACCCTGTATCTTGCATCTGTGGGTTTATCTTGGCTCTCTGTTAATTTGAGCCAGTTGGAGAATTTGCTCCTTTCCTTGATTTTCACACATAAAAACTGCTCACCTGAATTCTCTGTGAAGGTAGTCAAATATCTTGGTGGTTTGGCCCATAGGGAGTTTATCGCACAGTAATACAAACATCTTAAATGAAGTGTAAAATGTACTAACGTGTTCTTAAAAGTGCTTTCTCCATCCTACACGTTGACCAATATTTCACATATCCCTCTCTGGGATCCTCTTTTTCTCTCTCTTTTTTTAGGACTTCTGCCCTTTTCCCCATTCATTCCCCACCCTCTAAATTTTTTCATTTTCTTACAGAAAAGAAATTCAGCTCTTTATAATTATATTCCCCAATCAGCTAACTTCTGCACATCCAAGCACTTAGCTAACAATTTGGGTGAGCATCCTGGAGGGTGGGGATCAAGAGGGATTGGAGGATGGGGAGAGGGATCAAAGAAGAAGGGGTAGGATTATTTTATTGCCTCACTTCCCTCAGCCATACCACTGTTGTGATATGTCTTATTCATTCACTTATGTATTTCTTCTTTCTTTCCTTCCTTTAGTACATATTTATTGAGCACCTGTTATGTGCCAAACACTCAGAATAGAGAGTAATGTAAGATATGGTTCCTGCGTGTCAGAAAATGTGTTACAGGGAACCTGAAAGGCAATACTACTGACCGTTGAACAACACAGGGTTGGTGTGACAATCCTTCTAGCAGTAGAATATCAACATGTAACTTAAAGCCAGCCCTCCCTCTCCAGGGTTCCTCCCTGTCCACAGTTCTGCATCCTCAGATTAAACCAACCATGGATCGTGTAGTACTGTAGTATTTACTGTGGAAAAAAAAATCTGCATATAAGTGGCCCTGTGTGATTCAAACCCATGTTGTTCAAGGGTCAACTATACTTAAAAAGAGAAATAAGTGCAGAAAGTTGAAACAAAAAGGTATCTGTAGAAAATATTTATACTCATTGATTCAACAGATATTTGCAGAGGACCTAGTAGTGTGAGCACAAGGGATAGCAGAGAACAAAACAAAGTCCTTGTCCTTGTATAGCTTTCATTTTAGTGGAGAGAGACAGAGTAAACAAATAAACAAATATATACCATATCAGGTGATGAAGAATTATTTAAGAAAAGCAGGGTAAGGGGGACTAGAAGGTAGGAATGGAGAGTTTCTGTTTTATATTGGAGGGCCAAAGACAACTTCTTTGATAAGGGAAACCTATAATAGTGAGAGGTAAACCATGCTGTTATGGGGGAAAGTGTTCTAGGCAGAGGGAAAAGCCAGAGCAAAGGCCATCAGATGGGAATGTGCTTGACAAATCCAAACTAAACCAAATCTCTGGAATGCTGGCTTCCAGAAAATATCACTGAAGTGTCAACCTGCTGAGACAATGCTGAGTTTATTCTAACTGAAGGAAGGGAGAGCACTACCTTGATAGAGTCTTCATAGCTTCCTATGAGTGGGCAGGGCAACCTTACCTCCATTGGTTGAGAATGATTGAATAAACTGTGAGATACCATTGCCATAGATATACATCTCAGTTCACACATTCAGATGAGCAGAAAATACAACTTTAAAAAAAATTCAGTGTACTTTCTTGGTAGATTTTACCAGTGGGTGGCAGGCATTTACAGTCCTATTATCCATTCTCTAAGAGTTCATCTCAGTTCCAGACAGCTGATGAAATAAGGTACTAGGGGAAATGAGAAGGTTGGGGAAGTGTCATCAGGTTCTCAGGCACCTTCATTCCAAATGGTCTGTAGTGATTGGTTTCTGAAGGGCACAGCTGCACCTAACACCACCCCCTCCACACCAGCTTCAGCTGCAAGGCTTCTTGAGGCCAGGCTGTCTCTCACATTGATCTCAGCACATGGGAAACACTTATCTGGCTCCTGTCCTATGCTGAACTCAAGGACACTGTGACTATTTCACTCCCATCTGTGTAGAACCCCCACACAACCATCTGTCCTCTTACTCTTGAGTCACACTGGGCATGGGATAAAGTCCAAGGCTCACTACCTGTCCAGGCTTTCAGATCCCTCAAATCCTCCTGAGTTCTCTTCTGAGTTCCTTGTGCCCTGTGACTTGGCTAAGGAGGATGACACAGAGCTTTTACTCCAGGAGTCTCTACCACTGAACTCTCTACTTACTCTCCCACGTTCTTGTCCATCCCCTACTCCTTTGGGGTGGGAAAACCTGCTCCTGCAGATCATGTATTCTTCCATATCCCTTTTGCCATGCACCTAGAATCTCTGCTTTTCAACCTCAAAAGCCAAGAATTTGATACTTTTGTTCTCACAATGCTTTCCTGAAGCCATCGGTGATGACCAAAAGCTAGGTTAAGTGGGAGAAGGCTGTGGGTGAAAAAGAAAGACTGGGAAGAGAGCACAGTACGGATTTCTCCTGTGACATACATTAAGGATGACGAGTACATGAGTAGTGTAAATACTTGGAATTTATATATATATAATAATTACATATACAATTTATATGTATATACATATGTATAAAACAATAAAGAGCATGCAGCAGTCTATGCACATTGTTTAGTTGTTTAATAAGAAGTATATATCATTGCTTTTATATAATCAGAAAAACCTAAATATTTAGAAAATGTATACATATACATTATACCTCCCTCATAGTATGGTTTGTGAGACCTGAATAAGATAAATTGCCATGGAAATTTTCAGTGTTTTAAGATAAAAAGATAAAAGTAGATAGAGACAGATATCTCCAAACTCTTCGAGTTCTATACATCAAATATGTAACAGCTTTTTGTATGTCAATCATACCTCAATAAAGTGGCTTTTTAAAAATAAGTAGAGATAGATAAGAGATGGATAGATGGATGGATGGATGGACAAACAGATGAATATGGAGATAATAGACAGGTAAAGATCTAGAAAGTTCACCAGTGTAATTGCCCATTTTTAAATCAGACATAATACTGCCCAAGAATGGGAACTGACCAGGAAGACCTATCCTGTTTTCTAAAATACCTGTGATTTCTCTTCATCCTTGGGAATTGGTCATGAGGCTCTTGACCTCGACTGCTTATCCCAGGGCCATCCCTGAACCTCACTATGCCTGATCCAAAGCTTCTCCTGATTTCCACTGTATCCTGCAGTCTCCCCCAACTCCAGTCCTTCCAGTATCACACCTCGGAAGCTTAAGAAGAAGAGGGTAAGGGATGGCATTAAATGTCAGCAAGGGTTAGAGTAAGGTCAAATTTGAGCTGAAGGAGTCAGGTGAGAATGTCAAAATGTTCCCAGCCAACCAAGCCCAGGTCTCTTGAAGACCACCTGCAGTAGATGTTAATTTACTATTACTTTCCTAGGGCCACCATTACAAAGTACCAAAAACTGGGTAGTTTAATACAACAGAAATTTATTCTTTCACAGTTAAGGAGGCCAGAAGTCAGAAATCAAGATGTTAGCAGGGTTGATTCCTTCTGGAGGCTCTGAGGTAGAATCCATTCCATGCTGCTGTCTTAGCTTCTGGTGATTGCAGGCAGTCCCTGATGTATGTTGGCCTATAGACTGTCATTCCAGTCTCTGCCTTCATCTTCATATCACCTTCTTTTCTGTCTCTCTGACCACTCCTCTTTTTTTTTTTTAAGATTTTTATAGCTCACTCTTTTTTTTAATTGTTTAATTATTTTTTAAGTTAAAAAGTTTTAATACAATTTTAAATGTTACTTTCCATTTACAGTTATTACAAAATATTTGCTATATTCCTGTGTTGTACAATACATCCATGAGCCTATCTTACACCCAGTAGTTTTACCTGACCCATATATTGCCCCTCTCCTCCCCACTGGTAACCACTAGTTTGTTCTCTATATCTCTGAGTCTGCTTCTTTTTTGTTATATTCACTAGTTTTGTATTTTTTAGACTCCACATAGAAGTGA
The DNA here is from genome assembly GCF_048564905.1 of Vicugna pacos. Taxonomy (NCBI): domain Eukaryota; kingdom Metazoa; phylum Chordata; class Mammalia; order Artiodactyla; family Camelidae; genus Vicugna; species Vicugna pacos. The sequence goes on from NC_132998.1 coordinate 35,136,704, forward strand.
TACCATATAGAATTTGGATTTCTCTGTCTGATTTATTTCACTTAGCATAATGCCCTCCGACTCCATCCATGTTGCTGCAAATGGCAAATTTTGTTCTTTTTTATGGCTGAATAGTATTCCTGTGTGTGTGTGTGTGTGTGTGTGTGTGTGTGTGTGTGTGTGTATACCACATCTGTCTCCATTTATCTGTTGATGGAAACTTAGGTAGCTTCCATATCTTGGCTATTGTAAAGCTGCTATGAACATTGGAGTGCATGTATCTTTTCAAATTAGTGGTTTTGGTTTTTTCAGATACATACCCTGGAGTGGAATTGCTGGATCATATGGTAGTTCTATTTTTAGTTTTTTGAGTAACCTCCATAATGTTTTCCACAGTAGTTAAACTAGTTTACATTCCCACTAATAGTGTACAAGGGTTTCTTTTTCTCCACTTCTTCTCCAACATTAGTTACTTGTGTTCTTTTTGACGATAGCCATTCTGACAGGTGTGAAGTAATACCTCATTGTAGTTTTGATTTGCATTTCCCTGATGATTAGCGATGCTGAGCATCTTTTTATCTGTGTGTTGGCCATTTGCATTTCCTCTTTGGAAAAAATGTCTATTCAGTTCTTCTGCCCATTTTTAAATCAGGTTGTTTGTTTTTCTGATGTTGAGGTGTATGAGCTGTTTATATATGTTGGGTATCAATTCCTTATCAATCATATCATTTGCAAAAATGCCTCCCATTCAGTATGATCTCTCCTCTTCTTAAAAGGACACCAGTCATTGGATTTAGGACCCACCCTAAATCCAATTTAGAATGATTTCATCTTGAGATCTTTATCTAATTACATCTGCAAAGGCCATGTTTCCAAATAAGGTGACATTCTAAAGTTCAGAGTGCACATGAATTTGGGGGAGACACTATGCAATTCATTATAATTACGATTCCTCTGTATTCGTCCTTCTTTGAGATGTTACTTACCCCCATACCTCTGCCTGAGTCTCTTCCATGTGTTCAATTTCAGTTTAGTTGGTGACTCATATTTAAAGCACCTAGTTGAAAATTTTGGACAAAGGTACCTTAAATATATAAATGCAGGAAACAAAAAAGCATGAAATATGAGCTGAGAAAAACTTTTTCTGACCCATGGAGCTTCAGAAACAGATTGACATTGTAGCTTATTCATAAGGCAGCCTCTTAGTGAACTAAGTCATCATGTTACTTCTGAATTTGCTGTGTGAAGGAAAAACTGGGCTGGTCTGACAAGATAACTCATAAGTCTAGGAATGTGAAGGAGAGGCTGGGCTGGTCTAACAAGATAACTCACAAATCTAAGTATTGGAATACTGATCTGAGTTCTGCTAGACTAACTTGTAAATCTAAGTTAATTGGTGTTGGTTTGCTGTTTATGTTTTTTGCTAGCCAGCTGGATTTTCAAAGATACATATCTGGCTTTGGAATGTTAGTTTGCTGCCTCCCCGCCTCCACTTTTGTGATGATGATGCTGCTAAAGCTGTTCCATGCCTATTGGCCGAATAACCCAAGCTTGTACTTTACCCTATAAAACCTCATGTGCACGTCTTGAAGGGGCTCAGAGCTTTGGAGCAGAAGCCCCTCTGAGCCCGCCGGTGTAATACATCTGAGTACACCAAACCTCCGAGTGGTGCTTGTTTCTTGACTGGCCTGTCGTTTCCGTAACAGCTGAATTTGAATTTTTTGAATGAACCCCATCACGTATTTTTCCATCCCTATATTTTGACTTCCCTTGATTTCAAGATGATGGGAGTTGAGAGTTAGGTCATCCAGAGAGCAGGAATTGCCTCCCAACCCCCCGCCCCCTATTTTTTAAACGAGTTAACCATAAATGTGCTTTTGTGTGTTTCTGCCATGTTCAGCATTTCATCTGTGCCACCTGTGCTTCTTGTGAAGCCCCTTCTCGCTATTTCCCTTCCCTGGCTGGTTACCAAATTACCTGTCCAAATGTGTCAGCAGCTTGCCAGAAAATAGAGTACAGGTCAGCGAAAAACTAAAAGAAATAAAAAACTAATGCTTGATTCTCAAGATGCAAATAGAGAGAGATTAATGGGGCAGCATAGTGCCTCACTGAGCGGCAGGTACACACCTGCCCTCAGTGTGGAAGAGCCTTTCCCAACTTTGATGTTGCAATGAAAAGAAGATGACAGAATCTGGAAGCTTTTCAAAGGTTAAGAAAGCATGTACTTTGAAAAAGTCTTTTCTTCTCCCAGCTCTAGTAGTTCAACAGTTTCAAAAGAAATATTAGGAAACATCATGTAGTTTTATGACATTTTAATTGGCTAGCTCAGGCTTCTTCACATGGTGAAGCTGAAAAATACTGCAGCCATTTTTTGCATTTGATCACAAGGGCATCACCTAAATCAAAGTTATTACTTTTTTCTCTGCCTCTCTTCACCGCAATTCTATTTTGATTGATCATGCATAGTAGAATCTGAGAAGTGTAAATACATATAAGAGTAATGACTATACCAGTAGTACTCTGTTAATCACTGATCCCACCTCTCAAACATGTTGAAACTTATAAGCTTGGTTATCTTCTTTCTCCTGGTTATCTTCTATCTCCAGATAGTCTTATGTTCTTACTTAGAATTTCATTGTCATCCTCTGATTCCTTTCTACATCCTGTGATTATCCAACCTGAATTGGTCACTTCATTTTATCTCAGGTCTCAAATGTGTCACCTACAACTGCTCACAAAGTGCAGATACTATGAAGTCTGTATTTATATGGCTTTAGTGAGTTCTGTTCCTGTTTGGTATTCTATAAAATCTCCACATTCTGAACTTTCTGGAGATGTGAATTCTTCATGTGCTTGCTAAAGTGTCTGCAAATATCTCCAAGAAATTGATCTTTAAGACAACAGTGAGAGTAATTTAATGGACTTCCCCAGTTATAGGCTAAGTGTTGCTTTAAATATTTTCCCTTTTAAAACTTGACGATGCTTCTTTTCTTCACAATAATGTGTTTTGTAGCTATCGCATTTAGAATTAACAGCTCTGTACTTGCTGCCTTATCCATAAATACTTCATACCGCCTTCCATAAGGATTATACTGCCTGATGAGTTTGTCACAATGGAACTTGGTGGCTTTGAGAGTTTCAGAAGACCCTGCCTGCTCAGGCCTCTTTTTAACCTTATCTCCTATGACTCACCCCCTTGTTTGTTGACCTTCTGCCTCTCTTCATGGCCTTTGTACTCGTTGTTCCCTAAGACTGAAAGTTCTTGTCCCAACTCTTTGCATGACTAATTTTCTCTTATCTTTCAGATCTCAGTTTAAATGTCACCTCCTAGGAGAGATTTTTTTCTTTTTTCTTTTTGTTTTAAACAGCTTTCTTGAGAAAACAAATTATATTCCACAAATTCACCCGAAGTGTGTAATACAATGTTTTTTAGTATATTTGCAAGAGTTTTGTATCCATTGCCGTAATCTAACATTAGAACATTTTCATCACACTAGAAAGAAATCTTAGCAGCCACTCACCATTCCCCACCCTTCCCTCCAATCCTAGGTGACCACTAGTCAACCCTTGCCTCTATAGCTTTGTCTATTCTGAAAATTCCACATAAATGAAAGTATACAATATGTCTCTTGTGACTGGCTTTTTTTCACATAGCATAACTCTTTTAAAGTTTATCTATGTTGTAGCATATATTAGTACTTCATTCCTTTTTATGGCCATTGAATGTATATATACCACCTTTTGTTTCTCATTCATCAATTGATGGACATTGGGGTTGTTTCTGCTTTCTGGCTACTATGAATAATGCTTCTGTGAACATTCATATACATGTTTTTGTGTGGATGTATGTTTCATTTCTCTTGTATAGATACCTACGAGTGGAATTGCTGGCTTGTATGGTAACTGTTTTTAACTTTTAAGGAACTTGCTGACTATTTTCCAAAAGAGATCTTTTCTGACCATCCATTTGAAAAAGCCCTCTTCTTCCCTTTTTGTTTCTCGAGTGATTACTTTATTTGTCCTTAGCATCAATCATGATCTGAAAGTAAATTTTCATTTACTGGGTCTGTGCAACTAGAATATGATCTCCATTATGGGAAGGAGCATATCTGTCCTGCTCACTGCTTCACCTCTAACATTTAATGTGTGCCTAGTATATAGTGACCGCTTAATGTTTGTTGAATGATTGAATAGTGAGTGAACAGGACTTTGGGAAATATTTGTGTCAGACTATTGGGAGTAGGTGTTGGGAGGTGGGGAGGCAGGGACAGGTAGGATTTTAAGAGAGCCACCCATAGAAATTATAATCGAAAGTGTTATAGTAGTTAGAATATATTTTACTAAAAGTAGAGTGACGATGCTTTGCTATAGCAAGTAACAGAAAAATACCATTAAAAATGGGAGATAGGAAGGGCTCTACATGCAGTATAATTTACAGCTCAGTGATGTCATCAAGGACCCAGGTTCTTTTTATATCTCCACTTGGCCATCCTTGGCGTCCTTTCTTCCAAGGTGGTTCCCCTGGTGGCTACCAGTGATATTAGCTACATACTCCTTTTCATGTCTAGCAGGGAAAAAACTCATCTTTTCGATAGACTGTATGGCCTTTCTTTCTGTCTGTTTAGGCAGCTTAGTCACAGGCCCACCCTGAACCAAAAGGGATACAAGGGAAAGCCCAGCACCTATGGGCTTAGACTACTCAGGATCTACCCCTGTAAATGGGGTTGGTCTCTTAGGGATGAAGTGCTGAAGGAACAGGAATTTGCTAGGAAGTAAGGAAGGGATAGAGAATGGATGCTGGGTAGCCAGCCTACAGTGGTGCAGATGGAACTTGATTTGGGTCAGCAGCAATCTCTAAAGGTCTGATCCAATGGGAAAAGCAGAATTTCCAAAGCTGTGGTGATATTCAGTGAAGGAAATGAGGGAGGTATACATGGGCCAGGGGCTGGCAAACTTTTTCTATAAAGGGCCAGATAGTAAATATTTTAGGCTTTGCAGGCCTTTCAGTCTCCATTGCAACTACTCAGCTCTGCCACTTGTAGCGTGAAAGCAGCCATAGTCAACACATAAACAAATGGGCATGGCTGTATTCTGATAAAATTTTATTTACAAAACCAGGTAGCAGGCCATATTTGGCCTGTAGATTGTAGTTTGCCTGTTTCTGGCCTAGACTATGGATAATATCACATAATTATCCTCACAGTTGAGAAATGGATAATATCGCATAATTATCCTGAGAAATCATGCTTTCTTGAAGTTGGATTGGCATTTTCATTCTAAGATATACCCTTATACAAGGATCCTGGTTGATTCTCCTCTACACTTGAAGGTTCAGTTTTTAGATACGCAGTATTTATTGAGCACCTACTGTGTGTCAAGCTCATTTGCATTTCATTCTTTATCTAATTGCTCTATTGCTGCTTTGAAGATTTTCTCTTTGTCATTGGCTTTGATATGTGTAAGTGTGGATCTCTTTGAAATTATCCTACTTGGAATTTGTTGAACTTCTTGGATGTGTAGATTAATGTTTTTCAACAAATTTGAGACTTTTTACGCCATTATTTCTTTAAATTTTTCCGTCCATTTTTCTCTACTCCTGGTACTCCCAATAGGTATATGTATGTTGGTATGGCTTAATGGTGTCCATAGGGCTCTCAAATTCTGTTTGTCTTCACTTTTTTTTCTTTCTGTTCTGTGGACTGGATAGTCTCTATTGAGCTATCTTCAAGTTTATTGATTCTTTATTTTGCTAGCTCAAATTAACTGTTGAGTGCCCCTAGTAAAGCTTTCATTTCCATTATTGTACTTTTCAATTCCAGAATATCCATTTAGTTTTTTTTCTTTAATTTCTGTTTCTTTTTGATATTCCCTATTTGAATACATCATTATCATATTTTATTTTAATTTTTAAATGTTTTCCTTTATTTTTTTAGAACATATTTATAATAGCTGCTTTAAAACCTGTTTGTTAAGTCCAACATCTGGGCCCCATAAAGACAGCTTCTATCTCAGGTTTTGAGGGGGTTTTTTGTGTGTATAGGTCACATTTTCCTTTTTATGTACATGTTGTAATTTTTTACTGAAAACTAGACATTTTAGATAATATATTTTAATGACTTCAGTTCTGATCCCCTCCAATTCCAAAAGTATATCTTGTCTAGTTCTGTCTCTCATAAATAACCTTATTTAGTGATGTAATGTGTAACTCACCCAGACAAAAATAACCCACTTTAAGACAGAATTCCCTTATGGGAGGTAGTTTTTCCTAGTGTTAGCACCTCAATCTTGACTCTAATAGTCTGGAAGGGTCCATCTAAAAGAGGCAACAATATGTAATGACAATTGGGACAGTGTAGAGATAAAGAATTGGTTGAGAAAGTCTAAGCCTATAGGGTACAGTGATAAATTCCGTATAATCCTCTACAATATACTGATATAAAGTAAACTGCTGGGATGTTCTGGGGCATCTGAGATCAGTGTTTGGTTTTACCTAACTAAGAAAGTGAAAACATCTAACTGGCAGAACTGAGGGCTGAGTTCAGTGCAGGCTGGATCCTGCTGTACTGGACTCTGGAGTACCAGACTCTGCTGAGGTATCCACTTCTTCTTCATGTCCTTATAAGTGGGTCTGAGTCTTTGCTGAAGTATCATTTATTAATGTTGAATTCTTATGAATTGACTCCTGTGTAAGCCTTCACTTTCTTCCCATTTACTGTAAATGCTGGCTCTGGTTAAGCGTTGCTGAAGCTCTCTGTAATTCTACCCAGAGAATTTACTGTTTACAGATTCAATGAGAAAGCCATGTAGAAGTGAGGATATAGTGATGTTTTTATATTTTTTAATAAGAGTAATTCCTGCACATGGCAAAAATTTTCTTGGAAAATTTTTCATCATCTCCAAGTAAAATTACAATTGTATTACAGTTAAAAATTTCCCTTTCTTTCAATCTCTTATTCCCTTCTGCCAGTATATCCACAGCAAAGAGTATTTTGTATATTCTTCAAAATATAGTGGAGTTCACGTCAACATACACATTGACATATACACATTTACTTACTTTCTCTCTTTGTATGACAGGTAGTTAAGTTTCTCGTGAAAAAAGTACTTCTTGTCCTGAAGTCTGAGCTAAAAATAGAGTCCTCTTTTGTGAGGTCCTATTTTAAGTCTATTGCCACACCATTAACACATCCTCAAAAAGGGAGCTCAGTGGACAGATAACTGATAACCAATAAATAAAATGTGGTATATCCATACAAAACAAAATGAAGTGCTGATACATGTTACAACATGGATTAACCTTGAATGCATTATGCTAAGTGAAAGAAATCAGTCATAAAAGACTAGTATGACTTATATGATTCCATTTATATGAAAGTTCAAAACAGGCAAATGTATATAGACAGAAAGTAGAAAAGTGGTTGCCAGGGGGCCAAGGGGAGGGATGACTGAGAACCACTGCTAATGGGCGTGTGGTTTCTTTTGGGGGTGATGAAAATGTTCTAAAATTGATTGTGGTGATAGTTGCACAATTCTGTAAATATACTAGAAATCATTTAATTATACACTTTAAATAGTGAATAATATGACAAGTGAATTAAATCTCATCGAAGCAGTTTTATAAGAAAGAGACAGTGCTCAAAATATTAATATAGAGTTTACTGTCCTATATTGTATGGTTAAAGTGTATGTCATTATTTCCCTTTTGCCTGCAATTGGACCTAAACCTGGTATTCTTTGTTCAAAACAATTTTATGAAATAGTTTAAAAAACTCCCCTTGTCATTTAAATAATATTAAATTAAAAATAAAAGCTATAAATTAAGAAATAATAGTGGTTCGATGTGGACAGTAGATGCAAAGTTGGGCCACATGATTTGTGAGATCTCCTTTAGGACTAGCTTACAGACAGACTTACAGATTTACAAATCAGCAAGATTAGAACTGAAATAAAAGTACATCGCAAATCTTCACTTTCCGGGTAGAAACCAGGATGTTCAGTGCCCTTCTCAGACTTTAATATTGCCCAACAGTGAAGTTTATACCGGGAAATTGTCACCTTAATTATCTGTTACATGAAATGAAATGCCCAAGATTTGTTATATCTGTGAAACAAATAGGAGATGATTTCCCCCCACTTGCCCCTCTGGAGTTGTTGCCTTCCTCATCCTGTCCCTGTCTTCTTCGATAATAGTGAATAAGTAGATGAATACAACACCTCTGTTGATGATATTTTGGGAACTTCCCAGAAGCCCAAAACACTATGCCTCATGGCTAAGTCCTGCCCTTGTGTAATTTCATCCTGGGCACCACAGATCATTTTTTGGTAGAGGGTACTGTCTGCTTTCAGCAGAACTGAAGGCTCTGAAAAAGAGAAGGCAAAAAGAAACCAAAAAAGCTGCCTCCAAAGGGAATTCATTATTTAACTGTCAGTGACCTTTTAAACCAATCCCGCTTTTGTGCATCTGTCATCCCACTAAAGGAGAGTCTTGGTAAGAAGGCTCAGCAACTCACACCAGCAGGAAGATGAATAAAAGAGGAGCTTGGACTGGGAGCCCTGTGTAAGAGATCCAGTGTGTAGGGAGATACAGTGCCAGCAGAGAGACAGCTGCTTTAGCTAGAGCTTCTCCTGCAATGCTGATGGATGATTAGGGTCTTCCCTGAGGCTCCTCACAGGAATTAAAACAGCTCAAGGCTGCGCTGCCCAGGGTGAGTGAAAGGGTAGCCTGTTCAAGAAAGGAATATGCTCTAGGTTTCCAAGGCTTGGGGCTTCTATTTCCATTTTTCTCATTGGTTTGGCTGCTTTACTCCTCCAGCCCATCTGTCAGACTGGGGGATCTTCAGTTAAGCCAAAATCACCCCTCTTATACTGTGAACTATTCCTATATTTTCATTAAATGGTGAGTCCCTCAATTGAACTTTATATTAGGCTGTGGATATTTTATTAACTAACATTCTTCAGCCTCTATTTTCTTACCTGGGAAATGGGGTCCATAATATTGATGGAACTGTGAGGACATAATAATAAAAGCTATACTTTCAAAGAACTTACAAGGTGCCTGGCTCTGTTCGAGGTGTTTTATGCATATTAACTCACTTAGTTCTCACAACAGCTCTGTCAGTTGGATGCTGCTGTTACCATTTTAAGATAAGGAAACTGAGCCAAAGAAAGATTAAGAAATAGGTCCAAGTTCACACAGTTAGGATATGGAAGAGCCTGGTTCAATACCATAAACAGTCTGGCTCCTGAAGTAGGGTTCCTTCTACATGTATGCCCAGGAGCGGGATTCCTGGGTCATACAGTAAGTCTATTCCTAGTCTTTTGAGGAATCTCCATACTGTTTTCCACAGTGACTGCACCAAACGACATTCCCACCAGCAGTGTAGGAGGGTTTCCCTTTCTCCATAGCCACTCCAGCATTTGTCATTTGTGGATTTTTGAATGATGGCCATTCTGACTGGTGTGAGGTGAGACCTCATTGTAGTTTTGATCTGCATTTCTCTGATAATTAGTGATATTGAGCATTTTTTCATGTGCCTATTGATCATTTGTATGTCTTCCTTGGAGAATTGCTTGTTTAGGTCTTTTGCCCATTTTTGGATTGGGTTGTTTGGTTGTTTCTTATTAAGTCTTATGAGCTGCTTATATATTCTGGAGATCAAGCCTTTGTCAAATTCATTTGCAAAAATTTTCTCCCATTCCATAGGTTGTCTTTTTGTTTTACTTATGGTTTCCTTTGCTGTGCAGAAGCTTGTAAGTTTCATTAGGTCCCATTTGTTTATTCTTTCTTTTATTTCCATTGCTTGAGTAGACTGTTCTCCCCGATGTTCATAGCAGCACTATTTACAATAGCCAAGACATGGAGACAGCCTGAATGTCCATCAACGGATGTCTGGATAAAGAAGATGTGGTATATTTATACAATGGAATACTACTCAGCCATAGAAACCGACAACATAATGCTATTTGCAGCAACATGGATGCTCCTGGAGAATGTCATTCTAAGTGAAGTAAGCCAGAAAGAGAAAGAAAAATACCATATGAAATCGCTCATATGTGGAATCTAAAAACAAACAAACAAACAAACAAAGCATAAATACAGAACAGAAATAGACTCATAGACATAGAATACAAACTTGTGGTTGCCAAGGGGGTCGGGGGGTGGGAAGGGATAGACTGGGATTTCAAAATTGTAGAATAGATAAACAAGACTATACTGTATAGCACAGGGAAATATATACAAGATCTTATGGTAGCTCATGGATAAAAAAATGTGACAATGAATATATATATCTGTTCATGTATAACTGAAAAATTGTGCTCTACACTAGAATTTGATACAACATTGTAAAATGATTATAAATCAATAAAAAATGTTAAAAAAAACCAGTCTGGCTCTAGAGTATTTGTAACCATTGAGCAACACTGCCTATTAAAAGCACGTATTTAAGGCTTGACATGTAAGTAGGTTCCCAATGAATGTAATCTATGAAAATAATTATTATCAGAAGCCTGAAAATATCCTGAGTGTAATGAGAGCATGTCACTCTGGGCATCCCTAGCTGCCTAAGTTTCTAAACAGTGTCTTGCATCTAATAATTATCTAGTATGTATTTGTTTAATTGAATCCATTTTGTCAAAGCAATTTAGACTTTCATTAAGTTCCCTCTCTGTGCCAGGCACTGTGCTGAGAAGGGAGAAGACACTAAGATGATTTAGACGTGAACACACAGTGTGATGCTACTGATCTAGAAAAGCTAATGAAATGCTATGTTGCATTAGTAGACATGCAAAGTATAGGGAACATAAAATCAACATCTTCCTTTACCACACCAATTCCATCTACGGAAATCTAGATGATTCTTGAATCCACACATATGTCTCTATCTCTCTCACCCTTGCCTTAGTCCAAGCTGCCATCTTCTCTCTTGTACTTCTCTTAACTGGTCTTCGTCATTGACTTTGGTTCCTCACAGTTTGTTTGATCATGTCACCTCTTTGCTTTGTTATTAAACCCTTGTATGACTTTTCACTCGTAAGATAAAATTCATGATGCAGCATAGGAAGACCTGCACATCGGGCCCCTACCTGCCAGTCACTCCAGCCTTATTTGCACCACTCTAGATTCTAGACACACTGCTTTCTTTCAATCCTTTGAATGTATTATGCCCAGCACCTTCTTCATGGCATTTTGTATATATTTTTGCATCCATTTAAAACACAGTGCTGGGTCAAATGTCCGTCCCTGATTCAATCAGCTGCAGCCAGGGCAGCAGGGCCACATGGTATGATAATTACGGTTGGCAGAGCCCATTTCCATGACTCTCTAGATAGGGAGTGGTGGATGGGGTGTGTCTCAGAGAAGGAAAATCTTGATCAGCCAAGAGGTATATACCAACCTTCCCTTCAAGGAGGATATTCAGGCTTGGAGACTATCCACCAGGAATGTGATAGAATGGAGTCCTGTCCTCTTAAAAGCCTTGGCCAAATTCATGAGTCTGTGAATTTTTCTTGTTCTAAATGAGTCATGTTTCTTTCTTTCTTTTTCACAGCCAAGTAATATCAATGACGTTTAATCAGGACGGAGGCATGGTGATCAGCAAAAAAGGAAATCTTATAAGGGAATGGATGTGGCCTTCAAAGGGAAAACTTGATCCAGTCAAAATTTGGGTAATTTTTTTTTACAATTTTTTATTTTTCTGATCATTTCTTGTGCCATAACAATAATTTGCTTTGAGTTTCTAAAATATACTATTGGGGGAAGGAGGATTGAGAGGACTGAACTATTCAGTTTAGCTGTCTGCACTAGCCAATTGATCTGCTAAAAGTTTATTTGAGCTCTTCACTTCACTTGGCACTTCTCTTGGTCCTTTCTTGATGAATTTATCTTTGCTAAGCAGCAGTAACTTTCAACAGTAGTTTTTAAAAATTATTATCAGAAAACATTTTGTGCCTAGTATCAAAGCATTTTAAAAATAGGAAAGTATACAATGTTCAAAGTGAAAGTCTTCTGCTCCTTAATCTCACTCTGCAGAAATTACCTCTGTTAATAGCTCGGTGTGTACCTCTGTAGATCAAAGATCAGAAATTCAGATATGTAAGAGTGAGCCAGCCAAGTAGGAACTTCGGTGAACTGGAAAGTGTGTCCCACCTGAGGCTGCAGCCTCTATGCAGGGCAGAAGGCTGTTGCCACATGGGAATATGGGCCTAGGCTTGCTATATTTTATAGTTTTTAAAAAAGCCATGAATTCAGATTTTTGGTGAAATATTCTAATATTTAAAAGTTGGCAACAGTTCAAAGTCTGAGAGGACTAAACCAAACATTTCTAAGCTATCAGGCTATAACCTCTGTGCTAGACATTCTCTATTCACATATAGTTACTTGTGTGTGTGTATGTGTGTGTGTGTTTGTGTGTGTGTGTATGGACTGCCCTTAGTATCCAGGGCCATTGCATATGGCTGTACAGGTGTCCAGGCAGTGCACTGCACAGCCAACCTTAGGGGCACCACAGATATATAGAGCTGTACTGTCCAGTATGGCAGCCACAGCCACCCGTGGTTATGAAATCCCTGAAATATGCAGTGAGTGTAAATTACACACCAGATTTCAAAGATTTAGTACAAAAGAGAGAACATAAAATATCTTATTAATCATTTTTATATCAGTTACATGTTTAATGTTAATTTTTAGATATACTTAATTACAACATGTTATTAATTTCACCTGCCTTTTACTCTTTTTAATGCAACTACTAGAAAATTTAAAATTACTAATGTGGTTCATATTTGTGGCTCATGTTATATTTCTACTGAACAGGCTATCTTATAGAGAGTACACACAATTGACAGAATCATCCATGGTGGCTGTACGTCTTACATATATTATTTAGATGGCTGTTTTTAAAGAGGTACCACTTAGCTCTGCAGGGTTAGAGAAGTAAAGAGTACATAAAGAAACTGTACCAGGTAAGCCTGAATGTGCAATTTCCAGACACTCAGGAATAAGGGTTTCCTCACCCTTTATCTAAAAGAGTCAGAGACCCTATGGGGTTGATTATACAATTCAGATTACCTCAGCTGTCAGCCTTCAGGGAGCAAAGAGTTTAACTTGTAACCAAACAAAAGTCCTCGCATGCTTAGAGCAGCTGACTTAATTAGGACACTTTATAGCAAGCCTTTTAAATATGCTCTACAAATCTGAAGATGTTCACCTGAGCTTTGAGAAGATGTTCATTTATCATTACTTTTCTATTCTCATTTATAAAATACCTTCAGCTTTAGTAAGTTTCACAATAATATTAAGGCTTGTAAAATTTGTAAGCACTTGGCAGCCATAAATGACTTTTCTCAAAATCAAGGAAATCAGATGTTATCAACTATATTTTACAGGAGAGACCATCTGTGTCTCAGGGCTAGAATTAGGGCTCAAAAGTACCTGTAATCTGACCCAGAATTTTCCTAATCAAAAAATGAATCTTTCTTTATAAGACATAATTACATTAATTGCAAATAGTTTCTCCCCACTCCTCTTCCTTCCCTCAGTAAATCATAGCAGCAAATGAATTGGCAGCACAAAACCTAAAGCCCATTCCTGACATAATGGAATTAGACTGAAGCTGTCTGTGAACGTCAATCTGGAATTGTCTTCCATGCATCATATAAATGTCTATGATTTCCAACTGAATTATGAACATGATAATTCTGTGCAGGAGGTGACAATCCTTTCTCTAACCCCCAGGTGAATAAGTTCATTACTGTGAAGATTGCTGGGCGCTTTGCCATCACCTTGGTCTACAAAGGGCATCCCCAAAGTATAAGGTTATCTCTGGCACCTGTAAAATGCAAGCCTTTTCCTCTGCAGCTACCTGAGGCGGTAGGTCCAGCAATTTCTTTAATCATCTTCATGCCACCACCTCAGCACAGACCAGAGCAGGAACAATGTTGACTGAATTTAGATTCTTTTAATATTGCCTGGTGATTTTCTATAGTAAAAATGCTGAAGTCTTGCCTAGTTAAAAATCCTATCATGACTGTTTATTGACCTTACCTGAGAAATAACTGAAAGGTTGGAATGAGGAGAGGTTAAAAGATAAAGGTAGAGTTGGGAGAAAATTGAACACTTAGTTTCTTCTAAGGCCTTGATTCCTAAGCTTTGGAGAATTAATTTCCAGTGTCCTAATGGGCTGAATTGTTTGCATTTATATAATCTGTGATTTCTTAAAAATGATGTGAAGTTCATATACTGTTTTTTAACTAAATTAAAATTAATCAAGGTTACTTTTTAAAAGCGTAAGTAATATTCCAAAGGAATCTGGAGATGTTAAAGCATTGTTAAAACTATAGCTCAGAATAATTTATCTTAACCATTTCACACTTGCACAAAACTTCTGTTGAGGAATTTTAGGCTACAGCTTTTGTTTGTCAAGAGATGAGATGCTAAAACATTAGTATCTCTAATTTCATGTAGTTAAGCAGTGAGCTAGCTTGGTTGATTATGATCATACCTTTGAAGCTTTTAAAATTTTGAGTGCTTTTATATGAATGGTACACATATTACAGAAGGTGTTTGAACACATGTAAAAGATCTTTATATTCAGGGACAGGAATCAAAACTGTGTTACTTTTTAGAATTACCATGGATATTTCACATATGCTGAAGTTATATAATCTTTGCCATCAATAGTGCCTTTATGTCAAGCTATCTTGCCTCCCTGGGTTTTTATGAGCCATGTCACCTGAAATCTCTCTCAGCCATTCCCTGATGTCAGTCCTATACCCAGTGAAGCCAGGGAGCTATTCAAGGTCTACAAAATAAAGTGTGAGCAAATGAAATGCACAACACAGGACAAAGATGTAAGTACAAAATAATCACTATGTATTTTAGTTTTCATGTTATTCTAGAGTTATTTTTCTCTTCTGACATAGACTGGACTTGTTTTAGAAAAAGAGCCAAAGAGTCAAGTCGTTGAACACAGGCCCATTTATCTGAAGGAGCATATGCTGACTTTTGTTTCTTTGTATTTGTCTTAAAAAAAATCTTACCTATTTTTAAGTGTACAGTTCAGTGACATAAGTACATTCACATTGTTGTGCAACTGTCAAAACCCATCTCCAGAACTTTTTCATTTTGCAAAACTAAAACTCGGTACCCCTAAACAACAATTCCCATTTCCCCTCTTTCCCAGCCTCTGGCAACTGCCATTCAGCTCTCAATCACCATGAACTGACTACGCTAGGTACTAATATAAGTGGACTCATGCAGTATTTATCCTTTTATAACTGGCTAATTTCATTTAGCATAATGTCCTCAAAGTCCATCTTTGTTGTTTCATGGTCAGAATTTCCTTCCTTCTTAAGCTGAATAATATTCCATTGTATATATGTATACATATATATACACACACTATATTTTATTACTCTATTTATCTACTTGTGGATGCTTGAATTGCTTCCAAAATTTTGCTACTGTAAATAATACTACTATGAACATGGGTGTGCAAATAACTCAAGATCCTGCTTTCAGTTATTTCAGATATATTCCCAGAAGTGGAATTGCTAGGTCATATGGTAATTCTATTTTTTTTTTTTTGAGGAACCACCCTACTGTTTTCCACAGCAGCTGTATGTACCATGTTACATTGCTACCACCAGTATGCAAACATTCCAATTTCTCTATATCCTTGCCAACACTTTTTATTTTCTGTTTTTTTTAAATAGTAGCCATCCTAATGAGTGTGAAGTAGTGTATTTAACTTTTTTAAAAAATCAACTTTATTGAAGTATGATTTACTTACAGTAAAATGCATCCATTTTAAGTGTATACCTGACAAGTTTTGACAAATGTATACACCTGTATAACCACCACAATTGAGATATTGATAATTTCTGTCACAGCAAAAGTTTCCCATGTCCCTTCCCAGGCAGTGCTCCCTGTTCCTGGCCACAGACAGCCACTGCTTTCTGTCACTATTAATTAGATTTGTATTTCTAGTGTTTCATATAGTTAGAATCATTCACATAAGAAGAATCAGTATGCATTCTTCTCTGTCTAGCTACTTTTGCTCAGCTTATATATTTTATATACATATATATATATATATGCCACCTTTCGTTAAGTTTTAAGGCCATTAAAATCTATTTATTCTATCAATAAACTCCACTAAAATAATAATTGTCTACTTTTTCCTTGATTAATGTTTGATTAACTCAAATTGAACTGATTAAACTTCCTTTAACAGACTCTTATATAACAATGAATAACAATCCCTTATATATTTCAAAGTGCATTTATATTTTTAGTATATTTTTCTCCACCTTAAGTAACTCAAATACATATTTATAGTCTAACAAGGAAAACATTCTCAAGTTATTAACTTTTATAAAGCAAATAAATTTGGAGAGAATCTCAAGTTCTCTTAAATATTCCAATTATATTTTTGAACTTAGTCAAATTATCTTAAGCTTTTAAACTTCATAATCATAAGTGTAAAATCAGTTGACTCAATTTAAATTGAAAGTCCAAGGGTGATCACCCAGATTCTCCAATTTAGCAGAACAGCTTTAATACTTCAGACAGAACAAGTACAGAAGATTATTCCAGATTCAAAATTAATTCATACACATTAAAATTTTATTTATTTTTTTAGTCGAGGTACTGGGGATTGAACCCAGGACCATGTGCATGATAAAGCTGTCACTCTACAACTGAGTTATACCTCCACCCATACACATTAAAGTTTTAATTTATTTCATCTCCTTATTTAAATTCTAAATTTTTCTGGGGTTATTTATCCAGCAGATTTTTGAGGCCAAGACTTGGGACCTAAGACACCATTTTTGGGTGATTTTTATTAACATCTCAGATGGGTTCCCTTAGTCCTTTTTAGAGTAATTATGACAAGGGAACTCAAGTCTATGCTCTTCAGATAGGGTTGATTTTTCCCACAGTCAACTTTGCCTGATTTCTGTAGAGCAAATTCCTCAAAACCTTGCCACCCACTTCCCTAATCTCTTCATGGGTCACTGAATTCTGTCCCCACTTCACATCCTTCCTGAGTTCAGAACATCTCTCATATCTTCATCTGGCTCTGTCATAACACACTCAAATTATGCAAATGACACCTGGATAATGATTTCAGTATACAGTTATGGATATGTTTTATTTGTAAATACATATGTAAGTGTTTATATAATTATGTATACTTAATGGATATATATAACACTGAAATGTTAACAATATTTCTACTCACATGAGCTCATCCAAACCTAAGTAACTACTCTCTATACTCAATTTATTGTGATGAGATCACACATACTACCCACTATAACTACTTTAAAATCTAATGTCCTCATTGTGTACTTCTTTGAAACTTTCTTCTGCTAAATAGAAACTCAACATTACAATGTTAAATTTTCTATTTATGCTCTGGCAACACTCTGGGCTTATAAATAACGTGTTGTATCATAGCGTTTACATGTCTAGCTCTTCCCCTGTGAGCTCCTTGAGCGTAGGGAACATAGCCTTTTCTTCCCTCATTTTCTGTTGTGGTAAAACATACACAGCATAAAATTCACCCTTTTAATAATTCTTAAGTGTATAATTCAGTGGCAATAAGTACATTCACAAGGGAACATGACTTTCATATATACATATATCTTTAGTCCTAGTTTCTGGCATAGTACCTGGCCCATTAATGGCACCAGGAAAACATTTATTGGACAACCTGAATGAATGAATGAGTAGATGACAAAATGAATGAACTGATGTTTGATACTCTTATAGTAAGTTATCTCATACATATTTTTAATACACATGTGTAAAATTTTCTGTTTTGAAGGCTTCAAGTTTAACAGACTGAGTGGATACAGCTACATTCGATCCAGAAATGGACATAAGCCCTATGTCTGACCCTGTGGCTGTTATCAAATTAAGAGGACTGCAGAGAAAGGTCAAGCACATCCTACTTCACTGGCTGGATCACTACAGATCTGCTCTGGGTCAGTTATATAATCCACTCACTGTGTTGCTCCACACAACCTGTTCCCATCATTCAGACTTCCAGCAGACCAACATTTAAATGCCTCTTCCTTCCAAGGTTCCCCCGGTGATGCGTTTGTAAATGGGAAGTGCTGTACATATAAAGTGTTAACGTAGGTCCAGGTAATAGGCCATAGCAAGAAAATCAAAGGAGCCAACCTTAATTTTATTTCCTTTCTCTTTTTGGAGAAGAATCTATTGGCTACTTATGTGTTTTCATAAGGGGAGGTACTTTCAGATTCATTTTTTTGGATCAGAAAATACTCTTACTCCACAACCTCCACTGCTCAATCTCCCCAACAAAACCCCAGCCCTTGCTAATGTCTTGTTCATTTGCTGTGTTGAGAAAGGGTCTATGTCCTCACGTTGGGATATGCTGCTGTAATGGCAGCTCATAGCTGGTGTTTGATTGCAGCCCCCTCACAGTTTCAGCCCCTGACTGGGAATATAATGCAGCTGATTCTCATTATCCATGGTAGGTTCTGTGGAATCTCTGCCAACACTGAATAACTGACACCAAACCACCACTCTCAGAGAGATAGAGACAATATTTTCATCAACTGATCAATACAGAACCTTATTTATGTGTGTTTCTGTGTAAAGACACCTTATCTAATACATATTGTCAATATATTAATTGAACCCATGGCCAACAGCACTATAAATCATGCCTGAACTAAGTATATTCAATACAAATGTTTTTTCATTAAGACACAGAGCAACCTTCTTGCATTTTGAAACACTAGACAGCAGTTCAGTACTAAGCTTGCAAGCCATTTTAAATGGTAAAATCACCACCAAAAAGCACAAAAATGCGTAAAACATGGCGCAGAATAGACCATGTAAAGGACACCTTATTACAGTATGAGCGGGGAAACAAGAAGGCAGAGCATCACCTCATTCAACCTCAACTGGGAACATGCACAACACAATCAAAAATTTTCACCATTCTCCATGTCACTGTGACCACGAAAGTGACAAAAATATTGATTTGGGGTTACAAATACATTTTAGTGAGTAGGCAAATTCACAAATACAGAACTATTAATAATGAGCATCAACTGTATTCTAAATTCAAAAGGCAAGCTTCTCCATTTGAGAAGGTCATTTGCTTCCTATGATGATATAGAGCAGAACTTCCCAAAGGATGTGCTACCAGTGTATACACAGGAACTGAAAATGGAAATCCTTAGTCCCCAGAGCAGCCTTGTTGGGCTGGGGTGATTGAGCCCCTGGCATAGTTAATTCTATCTGCAAGCAGCTTAGAGAATTTACCACAATATGCCATACAAATACATCATATTTTCTTTTTTTTTTGAAGATAATATTTCTATGATAAGAATCTATATATAGGGCTTTATAATATACAATTTTCTGTTTGATGAGGAAAGGCTGAAAAGCACTGGTCTAAAAACATGTTGTAAAAGAACAATCTTCAGAATTAATCTGCCCAGATCCTAGTTCAGCCTCTTTCTAGCTGGGTGAACTGAGACTTATCTGTGATGTCATGAAAATAAGAGTACTCACCTCATGATGGTACTTAGTTCAATGGAATAATGTATTAAAGTACTTAGCACATTACCTAGTACAAGGTAAGCACAGACAAACTCCTATGGATTAGGTCTGTTGATAGCCTAGAGATTTTTTTATTATATAGATGCTATGTATCCTCTGAGCAAATCAACTAGTGCATTTAAAATAAAAGAACCAACACAAAGACACTTTTGCAAATGGGTGAAATTCTTTCATCCAATCGAATACATACAGCTCCACCTACAGTGACGTAGGTCCACTAATAATGAAGTATATTCTGTTTGCATTTCAGGAATAGAAACCCTGCATATTTGCAAAATGCCCAAGTTTCCACAAAACATGGTCAGAAAACAAAAAATCTCATCAAAATTTCCTCTGAAACAAAGTACAAAGGAACAAGATGAGAATAAGGAATATCTCTGATACCGAAATACCTTCCTAAAACTAAAGGGTGTCTTTAAAGCCTTTGCCTCTCTGTCAAATCCAGAAGACCCCAGCCAGCAATCAGTCCGTCAGGTAACCAGACTCATTTGTCTTAATACATAGTTCAGCTTAAGTTTGAAAGAGCTTTAGATGGACATCTCATTCAGTCCACCTACAAATGCTGAGCAAGGCCTGCTGTTAAGCTGCTTCACACAAGAGTTCTCTAAGCAGGCTGAGTTAAGGTGTTGCCACTTACATGCTATCAGTGAAAAATATTCCTTAAAACTGGGACAAACATATGCCTAGATTCAAGCATTTCTGCTCTTTCCAACTTGCTTCCTAAGAGGTTGCCCTGTTAGCAGAAGGAATTGGAACCAATCAGGAATCAAGACTCAGTTTGTCTTCACCTCTTCAGTGAACACATGTTTAAAACCATTAACCCTATGCCAAAAATTCCTGACTTTGTTGTTCGCTGATGGTAAATGAGGGCCAGGAGCAAATCCCCTGAAAGAAATATATCCTTGTTTTTCTTATCAGTGTAAAAAGCCAAGTTCTCTATGCATTTATATTTCTGGGACCAGCTGCAAACAGGGAAGCTTCCTATCTCAGGCAGAGAAGGTCCTGGTGTCATCTCTGTCCAGGTCTAGATGGCAAGGCGGAGGGCGAGGTGGTTGGAAGAGTGGCTTAGTCTCTACACTGGAGTCTACACTGGGTGGTAGCATTCAGAAGCCATAGGAGATGCCTTGCCCCTTCCCACTGCACGTTGTGCAGATCAGTTGACCAGGCATCTGTCACAACCCCTGGGACCTGAGAATCCCTAGAGCTCTCAATCCTAATATTGCTTCAGTAACACTGGTGAAGACAATGAATTTTAAGAAAAGTGGTAAATGCCGTGAGGGAACTGTTTCATGTGTTTGAAGCATTGTCAGCAGACTTTACTGATGTTGCTAACCAAGCAGTGCTGCCAGACACCTGGCCGTGGAATGAATTCAGTCAACCAATAGCCTTCATCTGCCAACACAAGTGTGCAGGCCCAGCCAGCAGAACACAGACTCAGTCCCTGCCCTCCAAGGGCTTCACGTCTACAAAGAGAGATTCAGAATGCATACTGTTAGTTAATGGAAAATAAGGAAGAAAGTGCTATTGGAGCAGAATAGATAGAATGCTGGAGAAGTTTTGAGGAGGGAGACTTTTTTTTTAAAGGATTTTTTTAGTGAGCCTTTGGGTAGGGTCTTGAGTGATGAGGAAAATTTGGATATGCAGGCAGTCAGGAATGGGTGGTCCAGGTGGAGAGATGGGTAATAAGAACAGTGATGATACTAATAATGTCAGGGGTGAGCACTTACTATACACTAGGCAGCATGCCAAACACAATTCTTGCAAGATTTCATTTAACATCCATGACACACTTAAGGGGTAACCATAGTTAATTCCCCTGTGCCCTCCCCACACCTAAAGACACAGCTAGTAAGCAGCAGAGCAGGGATTTGAGCAAAGGCATGAAGGAGTGACAGTGTAGGCAAATCAGAAGAATGCTGAGCAGTTTGGTTTTGCTGGTGCTTAGAATGTGGAAGGTAGGATGGGCAGGGCTGGGGCCAGCTCGTGGAGAGCCTTGACCTCAGGCTAGAACTGGGAGCAGATAACAAAATTCACCAAATCCTTTAAAATCTACAATGATAAAGCAAGCAGGTACTCGGTGAGACTGCTCTGAAATGTTTATTCATGCTTCAAGTTTGTTGTAAGAAGTCAAAACCCAATCATTTCACATTTAAATGTAGAATTGTTTTTATGGCTCAGCTACACAAGTTGCAGTAATGTTTGAAGAAATGAATATCAATTCATAAAGGGCTTTATTTCTGCATACCCTAACTGAAACTTCTAAGTCTACAATTGGACTCCAAATCTTGAATTAAAAATGCATAAAGTCTTTACCTAACCCAGCATTCACCTAGCCATGAAATAATAAGCTCCATGCATAAGAAAACTCACCTATGTGCTGTCACTGTTTCGCATGGCTTCCGTGCTCTAGTTCAATTTTCAGCCAAATCCTGTGCCTAGAGGACAAGCTGTGCTGTGTCAGGTCCTGATAACACACTAGCAGAGCAAACTAGCTAAGAGATTTTCAGCAATCATGCACCTCTCTAAGCTTCTCTTTCTTTAATGGGGATAATAATACCTACTTCACAAGACTGTAAAAGAACTAAATGCAATAAAGCACATCAAGTGTTTAGCCCTGTGTCTACCACCCTGTAACTCCCCAATGCAAGGCTGTTAATTTATATTCTGCCTGTTAGTGAGAGTTATGTACTGCTTTGTTGTGTGCTTAAGAAATTCAGTTTGCTTGTCTCTCTAGGCTTGTCATGATGCATATTTGAAGTTAATATTGCTAATGCAACCCTCAAAATGCAATACAGCTGAGAAGAGCAGTAAACAGACAAAAAATGCATCCACATAAATTTCTTAAATTCATGTATTTAAAATTTCAGTGACTGTTTTCACATGTAGAGGTTAATGCACAGGAAAATACTGGTAGTACAGTATTGTTTGGATGTCTTGAAATGCCGAATGAACAGTCACACAAACACATTAAGATTTAACTATAGGTCAGTTAAACCCATGGAGTTCCCCCACAGAGTACACATTCCAGTTCCAATTTCCCCTTTTAGGCACAAGCAAGTTGCCACCTTCTTTGTAATGGTTCACAGTCACCAATGATGAAGTTGAACTACAGGAACAACTTTAAATAGCCCTTTGTTTACAGAGCCATCCATTCTATCAGGAAGTATGCAACATGTTTCAAAGAATAAGAACAGAATTTTTAAAGCCCAGATTCCACTCACAAAATGCAAATGAGGAAAACCAGTAGCATCTGTGCAACTTAGTGCAGTATTTTATACAAAATACTGCAAAGACTATAGCAGTCTACAAATTGAAATGGGTATTCAGTTCCGAAACTCTGAGTACCACCCACATGAGTGCCGTTTGACGAAAGCAATGAAATCAGCCACTGAAGCACAGTCTTACCCACTGTAGTGGTCTGTATGAATGACAGTTCACAGGCGAGCTAGTATTTCTATGTCCTTCCCTTAAATTTTTGCAGCAAGTACACATTTTGAATTGTTACATTTGTGATGGACATTGGTGTACAGTTTTTTAACTGAATAAATCAGGAGTCATTTCCATCTTCACCCTTCTTAATAGGACCCCAAGTTTATTTAGTATCCACCTGTCCCTTCCACAGCCCAAGTGCCTCAGGGACAGTTGACTCCACTCTAAGTTCTAGGGATGGGCCCTGGGTGGTTTAAAGCAATAAGAAGTTTTTATTTATCTGGCCATAGCCATTGGTGTGTATGTGTGTGTACGGGGAAGGGTGTGACACCAGTCATAGTTAATACTAGTCTTTTGGTTGGAATGCTGGGAACAAAAGCCCCCTCTCTTCCTTGGTGGTTGTTCTGAGTAGATGTGAGGCCTGAAACTATTTGAGTATCTGTTACCTGCCCATAAATGAACCTGACATAGAAAGAATGAGGGAGATGGTGATGAAACAGCTAGGTGGTACCCCACACTCCAAGCCCTCCCTCTAGACTTCCAATTGTGGGAGCCAATGCATCCTTATTAAGCCATTTTGAAATTGCATTTTCTGTTACTTGCAGCCAAAGGGAGGTATCCTAAATGACATAACATGTAATATAATAGGCTTCCTAGGCTTTTACCTTTGTTATCTTTTTACAGTCATTTTAGTAAGGTTTTAGCAGAGTTGAAGTAAACCTGAGTGCTCAGTTCACCATATCTTAACTATAAGTCTTTTAATTCTTCTTTTTTTCAAAGTTTTTTATCCATTATTATTCACCTTGAGGATTCTAAATAATACCTGTTTTTAAGTACTTTTAAAATTGGCTTTTAAAATTTTTATTTTGTCTAGATTGAATTTATCTTTTGACTACTGATTTTGTGGATTGTCTTTTCAAGAACTGGCTTTCTTGATGGGTTTTGGATTCTAGGCTTATCTTGAGTGGAAGGTTTTTCCTCTCTTTGGTGTGTGTGTGCACACACGTGTTACCTCTCCCTGTCTAGTGGTTTTTCAGTTGCCACCACCCAGAACCCTGAGGCCTCACATTCAGAACCAGGTCCAATAATGGTGGGGTTGGTTTTCTGCCCCATAAGTATTAGGAATATTGCAGACCCAGTCTCTGGGCCAGCAAGCAGCTAAGTTTAGTCCTGCTTGGGAGGCTGTGTCTGTGTTCTCACATCTGCCTGGGCACGAAGCATCCCCTGAGCCCTAGTGCCGAGCATGAGTAGACAACAGCTGTTCCAGCCTCCTACAATGAGTAATGTTAGCCCTCCCTGAATCTCGGTTTCAAAAAGTGACCCAGGCCACATATCCCAACCCCACCCCACCCTGCCTTGAGAGAAACATTTTATTTTACTCTGTTTTCTTACAGAAGCCAAATTCTTGTCCACTTTTGCTGCTTTTGGCCCTGGAGCCAGGCAAACTTATGACTTTAGCCCCACCAACATATTGTTTTTCTGTCCACAGAGGTGTTCATCTTGAAGTGCAGCTTTGTTCTTTACATTGCTGCAGTTCCACTCTCTTACCTTTCATTGCAACTGTGTTTGAGACAGGAGTTTGGAGGGGATGCTCAAAGCAAGAACTTAAAATCCCTTCTTGAGCAGAAATCTATATACAAAGGGCTGTAGCCTGAAATCTGATTTTTAATGATTTCTCAGCATGCTAGCTAGCACATGGGAACTACTCAGGGATGCCTCCCCAGGGGCCCTGGTGTTGACACACTCTGTATTCACCTGCAATAGGCCCCTGGGAAGGCAAACGTGGGGATGGAGGAGTAAGTGGTCATGGCAAAACAAGGGAGTGTCACTGAGGCTGGGGCTTCTAGTCACCTGTTCTGTACATGGTGGAGATCAGACTTCAAACACACCTGCCGCGTTTGATGATAACTCCTGCCTCCTGTACTGAGTCCTCTGCTACTGTCCAGCCACTGGCAAAGGTGATATTGTTAACTCTCTTCCTGCTCTCTCTGGCTCAGATTGTTTATCAAACCACATATGCTAAAAGTTTTTTTTTTTTTGTAATTGTGCTCTTTGGAGTGTAAGATAGCTAATTCTGGAAATAACATTAATACATTTGAAGAAGAAAAAAAGGGAGGAATTGCCCTAGTAGATTTTAAGACCTTTTATGGAATGATAGTAACTAAGATAGTGGTATTGGCACCAGGCTGGTATTGGCACCAGGCTGGTTAGACCAGTGAGACAAAATAGAGAGCCCAGCCAGCCCCCTACACATACAGAAATTTGGTAAGTAACAGAGATAGCATTGCAAACCAGTGAGGAAAGAATGGCTTGTTCAATCAAATGTAGCAGGACAACTGGTTATCTATCTGTCATCTATCTATCTGTCTACATTACATTCCTACTTCCCATCGTAAGCTCCTGGTAGATTAAAGCCAAATAAAACATTTAGAAGAAACATAAAGAGAATATTTTTTATCACCTTGAGGTAGAAAATAATTTCTTAAACCAAACACACACCCAAAAAAAAGCCCCAAAATTATAAGGGAGAGGGTTGATAAGTTTAACTACATTAAAATGAAAGCTTTATGCACAAAAACAATGTCCAAAAACTGCACTGCAGCAGTTTGTAATAGTGGAAAATTGGAAATTACTAAACTGCCATTAACAAAAGAATGTATAAATTGTGGACAACTGCCATTTGTTTTGACCATCCAGCCTCTGAACATACTCTCTATGTGTGGGGACTCCCTTACCTGCTGAGGCAGGGCACACTTCCACTGTAGATGCCTGAGATGCCAGATTCTTGCTTCCTCAGTCTCTGCAGAAGCTAGGGCTCTGGGCATGTGACTCAGGCAGCTGCAGAGGCTGCCTAGACCCCAGAGGTGAGAGGAGCAGCTCCAGGTCGCTTCCAGAGGCTGCAGTGGGCTTCTGGCAGAAGTGCCCTGTGTTTGCAGCCCAGCACTTGAGTGAGCCTGCAAGCCTGTTTCTTCCACTTTTCCAAAGATCTTTCTGAGTTCTTTAAAAAATTCCCTTATTTTTGTTTTTTATTTAAATTAGCCAGAGTTTGTTTCTGTTGCTTGCAACTAAGAACCTTAACCTTAATAGATAATGGATTATGACATATTTATATAACATACATGAGAATGACATACACAGAATCAGGGTAAAAAGGTGAGTGAAATCAGGCAGGAGTCCATGGGGCTCTCAGTTGTATCTGAAATCATAAAAAAAAATGTATAAAACAAATGTAGTAAAATATTAAGACTTGATAAAGCTGGGTAGGGTGTACAAGGGTGTTTGCTTTATTATTTTTTATAGTTTTTGAATATGTGAACTATCCTACTACATGAGCATGCTAACACACATATATATAAACTTTTACTATAATGAATACGGAATTGATCAGATTCTGAACATTTAAGAGCAACAATATTCAATTGAAACTATTTGCTTCTCTTTCTATAAAAGAAGATCCATTTCTAAGATGATATGTATCTAAATTCACTAATAAACATTAAGTTGAGAAAAGGGGGAAAAAGACATTGCAAAGAGGTCTGGTGGAGCAATAAGGCAAGTAAAATTAAGTAAGATATTCTGCATTATATTTGCATGACAAGTAAATATATAATCATTTTGTAGAAATATGTTTCTACTGAGGGGAGCCATTAAGAAATTTCAAAAAGCATGACTTCAACAAACATAACTCGGTATTTATCACATTTTCTAAGTTCCTCAGGCTCAGGGTAAAGAAAATGAAGCCAATGTTGAATATTTTGATGATAATAAAAAATACTCTTCTAGCTACCCATGAATGCCAATTTTAGGCAACTTAAAAATTTTTTTAACAAATTTCAGCTACTCTTAAAATTTTTTTAAGTGTAATTAAAATTCATGAAACTTGATCTTACAAGCCTCACAACTTCCCTAGATGTTATGTGGAAATGTGAACTTTCCCCTACATTACAGATGTTAATACTGGGGCACAAAGAAGCCAGAAAATTTATCGTCACATTGAGAGTAAGTGACAGATCCAAATTTGGCATTCTGATTTCCATTCTGGCTATTCGGTTACATGTCTTATTCCCTCTATTAACAGACATAACTCAGAAGTGAGTTACCGGTATTTCACCTTGAGGAGTCAGTGAGACCGCAGTACTACAATGGAAAGAAATACACTTGGGTTCAAATTCCAGCTCTGTCATTTACTACTTGTGTGTTTTTGGTCAGATTACTGAATTTCTCAATCCTCAGTTTTCCTATTTGTGAACTGCAATTAACACTCTAGTATAATTCTTACTGATCAGTTATTTGCCATCATTTGGATTAATTAGTCCTCTGAATACATAACTTAGTTTGTCTCAGAGCCATAGATGCCTATCTACCTGAAAAGATTTACATTTAACTCTTTTAGTGTATTGACAAGTATGTTAGCATATTGGCAGATAAAATTCTGTCCAGAATTAAATTTCAGTGCTTTTCTAAAGTAGCCACTTTGGTTCTTTGGTACTTTTAAAAATAATGTTCTTTCTCTCCTTTCAGTTCTTTAAACATGATTTCCACCATTATGTTTCTAGGCTTCCTCTCCCCATTGAGAGCAAGGACGCTTGGTTTGCCTCCCAGCTGGCTTGCCCTGTGGTCCTAAGGAAGACATTGTGTGGGAAGAAAGGGGACACATGCCAGTGTAGCACTTACAGCATCCCTGAAGTGACAGACCTGGAGTATGTCACCTAATAAGCAACCAGCTGTCCTCCGTGGATCAGATCATTATCATCTATGTGTTCTCAGCTGAGGAAAACGACAAGACTGGGAAAGAAGTGACCAAAGTGTATAGGGAACTGAAGAGGTTTAGAAACATGCCTTGCATTCAGGTGAGTGTCATGTGTATAGAGGCAAATTATGGAATAATGTTTACTTACACATTATATCTTAATACATTTTCTCAGCCACACAAAGAATCATGGAAGGAATTTTCCCTCCCCCCACTTTTTAAAATTGAGGTATGACCTTCCTATAATAAAGGTCACAAATCTTAAGGTTATATAGTTTAATGAACTTTTACATACCCATACACCTATAAAATTACCACCCAGATCAAGAGAAAGAATATTTCAAGACCTGAAAAAACTTCCTTTTGCCCCTTCTGAGTCTATACTCCACCCACCTACCCATTCCAGGGAACCACTATTCTGACTTCTATCCCCATAAATTAGTTTTGTCTGTTCTGGATCTTCATATACATGAAATCATACAGTGGGCACATTTCAGAACACAGTACATTTTTATGTTTCCTCTGCAAGAATATAAGAAAAGTAAGTATCAGTCATTCCAACATCCTCCCATTCTGCATCCATTGCAGACGTTACTAATGCATTATTTTCAACCGAGCCAAGACTGGGTCCCAAACTCTTACCTCTGATCACACTTCAAATAGCTACTACAAGTTGATCTGAGCAGGTACTAATGAAGCCTTGTCTACATGATAGACTTTACCCTCAACCCATTTATAAAGTCTCTAAGTCTTACCAGTTCTCTTACTATAACAGTTTTTCCTATTTGTCCCTTCATTTCAATCCCAAAGTTTCAGCTTATTTCAGGCCTTCATCACTTCCCACTTGATTTTCTCTGATGGACTCTCTGACTAAACATCTTGCTTCTGGTCTTGACCCCTCTGATAATTCCAACACATTGCAGGGTGTTCTTTTAAAAATCCAAACATGACTGCATCATGCTCCTGCTTAAAACCCTCTAAAAACTTCTTATAAAGTCCAGTCCAAGTTCCTTAGTGTGACGTGGAGGGTCACTGTCACTGAGGCTCTTCCCACCCTGCCTGGTCAGTTCCCTATCTCAACCCCAGTGATAGCCCCGGGGGATACTTTAACAAACTCTTGCAGAACCCAGGTCTTGTTCCTCATCAGGCAAAAGCATGTGAAAGCTGAGGGCTTGGGCCACATCATCCCTTGTGGAACTATTCTCAGTGGATTGCCTTTTAGGAGGATGCCCTGAATATGAGCTTCTTTAGAGCAATGTTACATTATTTGCTACGGGCCTCGTGTCCTCTGTATGAAGCCCAGTGTGAAAATTGTCTCTTTGAATGAGAAGCCAGAAAGCTTTACTTCCTGTGAGGATCTGATATGTTTCTTCTTCCCTGGTAATGAGATTTTTGGTGCCCAACTGGGTTTCTCTTTTCACTTTGCCTTACAGCACAGAGCAAAGTTTTTGACTTTGGTCAATTATAACAATAGGTTAAGAACTTATGGATCATTTATCTGAAATCTATTTCTTCTTTTTGGATGTAGAGCTTCTGTTTATATTGAAATCTTCTCAATGTAATTTTTATAATTTATGATTTTCTTTTACACTATACTTATTTCCTATAAACCACCTCAGATCTTTTGCTAAGAAGGCAGAATATAAACAAACAAATTTAAAATGTAAATTTGGCTAAGGAAATATTATTTTGTCCAGTAGAATTGATATCAACCTTGCAGGGAGGTGACATGTCCATCTGTAACTTTGAATGGTGAAGAAAGAGAATCTGGGCATAACTGGCTGGGTACCCTATGCTTCCAAAAAGCAGATGCTGTTTTAGCTCATGAGAAAGAAAAGAGTGATCCCATATCAGTGACCCTAAAGAAAATACAAATAAGAGTGGAGATGGTTATAAAACAAAGAAAACTCACCCAAGAATCCCAGTCTCTTCCAAAAGGGTTGCCTGGACTTCATTCTCTTTTATGGTACCTAACCGGGGCACCCTGAGGCCTCTTGCATGCTGCTGAAATTGTTGAGCTGTACGTAGAAGCTGAATAGCAGTGGGAATTCACTGGATGCTCTGGTGCATCCAGGGTGTAGACAAAGCTCCCCAAAGGGTGGTCTGAGCCACAGAGGGTATGTCATGGGTTTGGGGGGCACAGGTTCTAGGAGAATCAGCCCCACCCTCCTACCCTGCCCTGAAGCTAGAGTCCTCTGCCCATAGGCTGAAAGCTTCCTGATGTCAGGATCACGTCTTTCACATTATAGCCCCCGTGCCTGTCACTGGAACTAGCACATGGTAGCACTTAAAACATCTTTGTCAAATGAATAAATAAACCAATGAATGAGTGAATGATTCTTCAGCCTGAGGGCCAGAGATGGGGGCGTAAGGTCACTACTAATTCTTTCTTGGTCTCATGGGAGGTGCTTCTTGGACCATTTACTTGTGAACTGAGTTAGGTCTCCCCTGAAGAGACAGACAAGCCCAGTGGATAAGAGAGCAAGACTAGTCAGGAGTTCAACTCCTCACTGGATCAACAACAATGTGCATCAAACCCAAAAGCTCTGATAGTCTCTGTGTAGACAGTGCTCGACCATCTTCCCGAGGCCTGGCAACTAATAAGCAGTAAACGTTTGCTGAACTGATCAGAAATGGCAAAGTCAGAATATTATCAAGAGAGCAAATATTTATTGTGTGCTTACTGTGTTGCAACCACTGTTTATCTATATTATCACTTAATTCTCAAAAGAACTCTAAATGACTGGCTCTGTGCATAAGCATCTGTTGAGCATAGGTCAGTAGCAGAGACACAGGACATTGGTCACTTGTCCAAGGTTGCTCAGTTAGGAAGTGTTGGAGCTGAGGTTCAGACCAAGCAGTCTTACTCTAGGACCTGCACTCATTAAGCACCACACCAGGCCACATAGTGGCATGGAGTAAGAAAACCAGCAGCTAAGGGAAGCAAGATTGGAACTGAGTGAGGTGAATGGATGGGAGCAATGGTTCCTATTTAGCACTTCAAGAATATGTGTTTGGACATGTAGGGGCAGGAGGTGCGGAAGGGGCTTTGTATGTATGCTCAGCAGGAATTTCAGAGGCTGTTGGAGCTGATGAAAGAAGCCATGCCTGGCTGAACCCTTTTAACAATGAGGAAGTAAGTCCAAACTACTAGTAATATCAGCTTGGAAATAATCAGTCCAAGAAGGATTTTTGACAGCACAGTTCTGTATAGTCATTAATTCAAATAACATTTACTGAGCTCCTACAAATGCTGGAGCATGTGATAGGAACTGGAGATAGAAAAATGAATTACACTCTGGGCTTATCCACAAGGAAAAGACAATCCAGAGAACAGACAATCACAACATGGTGATTTGAGTTCTGGGCCAGAAGTATGAACAGAACATTCAGGCAAAAAGTGTCTTATAGGATCAGTAAGAATTAACTGGGTAGAGAACAATTCCCACAAACTGCATTTTGGAAGGCACGTTGGAAAACTGCATTCATTAAAGGATTTTAAAGGATTCATTAAAGGATTTTAAGCAGAGAAGTAACGTGAAGAGATTTTGTATTTTAGAAGGATCATTTTGACAGAATGATCCTGAAAATGCCAGCGTGACAGAGAGGTCTGTTACTGCATTTAAACAGGTGATAAATGATCAGGCCATGACGGTAGGAATGGAAAAGGATGCTAAGTATGAGTGAGAGTTAGAAGCAAGACTCTATATAAGATTTGATATATTGAGGGGAGAGAAATAGCTCAGTGGTAAAGCACATGTTCAGCATGCACAAGGTCCTGGGTCCAATCCCCAGTACCTCCATTAAAATTAATAATAATAGTTAAATTTTTTTAAAAAGATTTGATATGTTGAGTGAAGGAAGAGTTTAATACGTCTCCCAGCTTCTCAGGAGGACAGTTAGGAGACTGGCAGTACCCCTTTTTGAGACAGGGAATTCAGAAGGAGGAGAAGAAATGTCTGTTGTCTATCACTGCATAACAAACCACCCCGAAATTTAGAATCTTAAAACAACCACGTGTTTGCTCATGACCCTGCTCAGGACTTAGGAGGGATGGCTTGACTAGGCTTCAGGTAGGACTGGCTGGACAGGCTGAGTACAGCTGAGGATTCAAGAGCAGCCCTGTTCCCATGGCTGACAGGTGCTGCTGCTGCCATTCTAGAGCTCAGGCATGGCTGTTCCCCGGGGGTCTCTGTCCTCCTCGTGAGGGCTGCTCAGGTTTCCTCACAATATGGCATCTGTATTTTGAGAAGGAATGTTCCCAGAGGTGAAAATGGAAGCTGGAGATCTCTTAAGTTACTCAATATGCTGTTGGTAAAAGTATGCCATAGGGCCCGCCCAGAGGAAGGGGGATAGACCCCCATTACTCGATGAGTGGTCTGGCAGAGGAATTATAGCTGTCCTTATAATAATAATATAAATAATAATACTATTTGAAGAAAAAGATGGAAAATTCAGACTGGGAATGTTGAGTTGAGGTACCTGAGTGACATCAAAATGGAGACATCAAGAAGTAGGCAACTCAGTCTACCAGTCTGGCACTCAGAAGAGAGCACTAGCTTTGGAAGCTATTTGCTGTAGACATAAATGGTAGTTGAAATTATGGGTTACCCAAGGAGCGTGTGAAGAGAATGCATGGTGGGAGGCAAAGCTGGAGATTTCAGTACAGCTGACATTTAGAGGCCAGGTAGAGAAAAGTTGTGTATGACCAAGACTAGGATGGAAGACATAGAGAAATAGGAAGAAAACAGAAGAGAATAGGGCTACAGAAACTCAGGAAGGAGTCTGAGAAGAAGGGACAGTTCAATACTTTCAAATGCCATAAAGAAGTCAAGTAATAAAAGAAATATGAAAATGTCCACTGCACTTGGCAGTACAGAGGTCTTTGGTGAGCTTATGAAGGCATTTCTAATAGAGTGGTGGAGACAAAGTCTAGACTGTTTAGCTCAAAGATACAAATACTGCTGAATGGAGCAAAAGATTTGTTACTTGGGATTTCATGTCTTTACAACTTTTTCTTTTTCTTTTCCAGAGTCTCTCAGATTCCTTTTGATTGATCAAATACAGCATCATCTCTGCATCTAAATTTACTGGCAGTGCATGTCCACTTCTGGTTCAAAGACACAATGTCATCCCAGGAATTTTTTTGGTATGTGCTTTGAGATATATATGACTCTTTTAACTGACTGTTGTGTATGATGCTCGCATGTCTTAGAGATCATCCAGAGAGTGCACAGAAGGCTAGTGAGAATGCAGAAATGGATCAACTTGAATCACAACCTTCTATGGTACCCCCTTGACTGCAGGTCTTACTGTAACAGCAGGTTATAACTGCATATCTTCTTATAACTGTTGGATTATCCTTATGGTTATTTTTAGTGCAGTTAAAAATTGGATACTCTCACACTGAGGTGGTCAAATCATCCACCATATGAGTTATGGGATTATAAATTTAATTCTTGCATTTAAGAAATTTATAACTTACTTGAGAAGATGGGATATATAATATCCATCATTTAAGACCGAATAGAATAACTACCATAAATGAGATAGCCTAGTATGGTAGGGAAAGCATGAACTTTAAAAAAATCAAAACTGATTCCAAACTTTGGCTCTACTACTTGCTTGCTTTGTGACCTTGGGAAAATTACTAAGCCTTTCTGAGCCTGCTTCCTCCCTTACAAAAGGGAAAAATGATAACCAATTCATAAAATTATAAAAATTCAGTAAAATAATGTGCATTAAGTGCTTGTTTAAATTCCTGGTATATCATGGGCACTTAGTAAATGTTAATTCCCTTCAACCAATTTTTCAGCTCAACAAATGTTTGTTCAATGTTCTGTGGCAAGCACAGTATTGGCTACTGAGGATACAAAAATTAAAAAGCCACTGTCCCTCTTACTATGGAGCTCTTAGTCCAGTGGGGAGAGCTGCTGCCTGAGGCTCCCAGAGAAGTGTGATATGTGAGCTGGGCTAAGAGTGGGAGGGATTTTGATAGAGGTAAGGAGGAGGAGGATAAAGAAGTTCCAGGGAGGAGGAATACTATTAGTAAAGGGAAAGGTTTAGAGCATAAGCTACCTGTAGACCTGATTTTTAGTTCTGCATCTTCCATTATAACCTGGGTTAATTGCATCTGATAGGAGAGAGGACTGCATTAGATCAGTGGCTCTCAACTCTGGCTAATGCCTTAGATGCATGGAAAAAAAAAATTTCTGGGGGCGTGGCCGGGGTCCTGGCGGACGTGGCCGGGGTCCTGGCGGACGTGGCCGTGGCGTGTGGCAGGGTGCGCGTGACGGAGGGCGCGTGAGCGTGACGGAGGGCGCGTGAGCCTAGAGGCCTGGTGAGCCTGGAGGCCTGAGGGCCTGAGGCGGGTGGGGACCGAGGCGGGGCGTCGGGTAGCCGTCGGGGAAGAGGGGAAATTTACGGTTTCTGCTGGTAGCTTTTGCTTCCCTTCAGTTCCAGGTCGCCTCTAAAGGTTGAGGGTAATATCCGTCCCCTCTCGGCCTTGGCGCTTCGCGAAGCCCGGGAGATGGAGCCCGAGTCTAGCGGGGCCCCAGCAGCTTGCGGCGGTCCACATACGGAGACGTCTTTCCTTTCCTCCCTGCAAGCCTGAAAGTATGGGGTGGAGGGCAAGGCATGGGACTTTTGATAGTTCGGTGAAATTAAGAGGACTCAGATTTCGCAAAGCGATTTCTAACTTGTTGGAGTAAATGCTCAGTAATGTTCAGCTGAAATGCAGCTCAAGTTTTTAAAGCATGGCGTGGTTTTTAACGGCTGAAGGACTCATAGTTTTTTCTCTTGGAAGTTACCCATTCGTGTTGATTAATATTTCCAAACTTATACCAAAAGCAAGGACCCACGCTCACCGCCCTCGCAAAGTTGACAGGGGGAAAGGCTCTCTCTTTTGCTTAGTATTTGTTACCTCTCTGCGGGTCAAAAAGGTAACTAATTTTTTGGAAAACCTGTTAGATCCTGTAATAAGTAATAAAATCCGAGCTTGATTGAGTTCTAGAATTTTTAGGGAAAACCCAAATGTTTGCTGTAATATAATAAAGACAGCATCATTAAGCAATAGCAATACAAAAAAAAAAAAAAAAAGAAGAAAAGAAAGAAAGGGAAAAAAAAGATTTCTGGGCCCCACTCTAGAACAATTAAATCAGAATTTCTATGAGTTAGACCCAGCATCAGTATTCTCCTTACATCAACTTTATTATGATATATTTTACATACAATATAATGCACTCATTTTGTTACAGTCCCAGTGACTTGACAAACGTGTATCCTCATGTAACCACCGCATAATAAGATAGAAAACATTGCCATCACCCCAAGAAGTTTCCTTTGGCCCTTTAGCTGTAAGTTCCTCCAGCCTCATCTCCAGGCAATCACTGATCTGCTGTAACTATAATCTAAAATCATCTTAAAGGAATCATACAATAAGCATTCTTTTGTCTCGTTATTTGGGATAACTTTTTTTAAAAAAGCTTCCCTAGATAATTTTAATGAGAAGCAATGGACTGGATGATCTCACAGGACTCTTCCAGCTAAAAAAAAACCAAAAAACAAAAACTGTGATTTCATCTGCTAGTCTAGAGGTACTTTATACAAGTTGCATTTTAGGAATAGCAGGTACGATGGCTGTTGTAATAATTATGATAATGCTAACACTACTATTTATAAAGCTTTTTCTACATGCCCAGGCACTGTGCTAAGTTATTCATATGTATTTTCTTGTCTAAATACCCACAGCAGCCAAGTGGGTAGAAACTAATGTCATCTCTAATAACAGAGGTGGAATCTGAAACTTAGATTAAGTAATCTGTCCAAGGTCAAGAAACTAGCAAGCAGTGGGGTCAGAATTCAAACCCACATTTCTCTCATGATAAACAGAGACTTTGCTTTTAATTAAAACTTTACAAGAGCTCCTACAAGGTGAAGTCTCAGCTCTGCTACTTCAGACATTCTTCAGAAGTATAAAGTGATGCCAGATGAATGCTTTCAGCTTGTTGATGAGTTCCAGCTGGGGAGAAGAAATTAATTTAAAGGCACATTTAGCAAGAAGGCCATAAGGCAAAGAGCCTCTTAGCTTAATACGAAAAGTAAGCTGGTTTGTTCCAGGTGTTCAAATGACAGTTGAGACAAGAGAAGCAGACTCTGGACAAATGAGATAGGGCAGAGGCTACATCTGTCCATGTCTTTTGAGATATATACTAAATAGAGAAAGGGTAGCCCATCCACTGATTTCACGAAAGGAAAGTAACTTCCTCAGATTTCAACTCACATACACACACAGAAAATCTGTTTTCAGTTTTCAAAATGCACATCCCTGTCACTATGAACAATGAACAATGAGTCTTATTCTGTGGTAAGGAAGTCTTCCCACAGTACCTGGCAGGTGATCAAATATCACCCTGCTCCTGCAAGCGTATTTGATCCTGTGAGTCTTGGCAGACTGTGCGTGGTTGGTTTATAGTCTGTGCTTCCTGTAAATTTACTAGTGGCTTAAAAAGGCATCAGCACAATAAAAATGTATGTCCTCCTTAAATTGCACTCATCTGTGACATCCAAATCAAAGACTTAGCTCAGTTCCTTCCAGTTCCCTGTAAGGGAATATTAGCAATTATTCGTGATCACCCAAAACGAAAAGGTTCCTACTCAAACACTGGCTGTCAGTGTCTGGCTGTCAAGCCAAGAGCAGGGCTAAGTCCTCAACCTGCCTAGCTGACTGTCCACTTGGTGACAGTGTTGATCTGTCTGAAATAAATGTACTTTGTCCCTGAGTCAGCAAACGCTGGGAAAGATTGCAGCCAGATGGCATTCTGAGGGCCTTGGGGAGGCTCTGCCTTTCTTCCAGGAGCAAGGCAGAATGATTCTGTTTTCTTTATCTTACAAGGGAAAATGTGAGGTGGAGAATTGTTCTGTTACCATGTTGGGCCTGAGTTTCTTTGAGCAAAGCAGTACAGAGAATGGATGTGACTGTCCATAATAAATTAACCTGTATTTTCCTGATAATTTAATGGAGGCAGAAAGCTTGCAAAAAGCATTGTGGAAAGTCAGCTGAAAATTCATTTGAGCAGTTTACTTAGATGCATTGGGATGGAACAGTTCTTTGCTGGAGGTATTCATTCTAATGCAAACGTGCTGGGGTATGGGATGTGCATTACCCAGGGCCCTGAAGAGGGACAAGACTGTCTTTGTGGAGTGTTATTTACAAATTGCTGTGTCAAGGTTTTCCATTATTCTATTTGTTCTGGACACCATCCCTGTCTTCCAAAGGAGAAATAGATATTTTGGTACCTAACAGAAA
The DNA here is from genome assembly GCF_048564905.1 of Vicugna pacos. NCBI lineage: Eukaryota > Metazoa > Chordata > Mammalia > Artiodactyla > Camelidae > Vicugna > Vicugna pacos. Next base: position 35,173,778 of record NC_132998.1, read on the forward strand.
CAGATAGGTAATACGGTAGTAAGATTAGTATGATCACTAGAAGTGATGGAAGTCTGTTATGAACCAGTCATATCCCCATTTTAAAAGGACAAGACAGGAAGTGAGTTGAGTGCTTACTTCAGGAGGCTTTAAGCGAGTTGGTCTGGGTAAATTTTTGTTCTCTTCTATACTCCCTCCCCAAAGTGCAGAGAATGATGGTTCGAAATATTGGGATGCTTCATTATATACTGAACAATAAAGTCATGTTAATGTGGGACTCTGTCCAAATTCTTTTTTATCAGGTTGAAAGACTAAAATAGAATTATCAATTTAAGAAATTATATCACAAAGCTTTTTCAGTTTTTAAAAATTTTTTTTCTCCTTTGGTTTACTCGATATTATTTGGTCCCATCTATTTGTACCAAGTCTGCACATTTGTATTTTATTACACTTAACAAAAGTTTGTTGGTGTTTTAAAATGTTTAAAAATATACTAAAACTGCGGTTGCATTTTCTTAGGGAGTTCTCCTTGGCTTCAGAGAACCTCAAGTGAGGGTTAGAAATACAAACAGGTTGGCTGGCTACAGGCAGTTTGGGCTTTTGCTCCCTGGGACTTACACTGACATTGAGCAACACAGAACAAAGGGCCACGAAGGTGGAGTGGGAGGCTCTTGAGCTGAAAGAGCTTCCTTGTCTGCTTTTTGCGCACTGCAAGGCCTGACCTGCCACGCGCAGACACCCTGCACAGGACACTCTGTAACCACAAACATTTTGATGTTCTCTTCAATACATATTAAAGATATTTTACCTGAGTTCTGGTATTCTCTACCCAGAAGGTATTCTCATCCATTTTATCAGCAGAAGGGGCACACAATTTATAGGAGGAGGCCCTGGGCAGGGAAAGTTGAGAACTTTCTGGGACTCACCAGAGCAGAACAGATTATCCTGGGATGCCTCTGGTGTGTCTGCCTTCTTCACCAATGAGTCACCATGAAAACAAAACTAAAAAAGAAAATGAGGCAAAGATGTATGCACCACAGGGACTCCAGGAACACCCTTATCCGTCTATCTCGGCAGAGAGGTGCACAAGATCCATTTATCTTCCTATGTCTTCTACCTTCTTAGTTTTCCAATCACGAAAGTCTTTGGAAGCTCACATGTGCTGTTCTGTGAGAAGCACCACAGCACCACAGATTATTTGATGGGACAGTTCTATTGGTGTAATCCAATGTTTCTAAATGTAGAAAGGCATGAAGAAGGAAATAAAAATCATCCATACTCCTATTACCCAGAAATAAACACTTTTAATGTTCCTCCTAATGTTTGCATACACACACACACACTGAATTCGGGACTTAAGGCACATATAATAATAGCATTCCCCTGTATCACTAAATACTATTTTTCCATTCTTTTATAGCAACGTTATTTATTTTTGCTGAATAATATTCCAATATATGGCTGTACCCTGATTTATTATTTAATACATCTTTTATTGCCAGTTATTAAATTATTTTAAAGAAGAACATTAAAAAAAATAGAGCTGTCTAATGTTGCAATGCATAGCCTTGCAAATCAGTGAGCTCACCTTTTCGGAGGCTAGAATGTGATTTTTAGGAGATATCTCAGAATGAGTTCCTACCCTGAGAGGGTGCCTTCCTTCTATTCTCTGGCTGCATTACTCTTGGCCATTATTTTTCTTCCCAGTATTTTTCCTCTTTCCCTGTGCTTCAGTCTCACCTTAACCTCATCATCCTGGCTGTCTCCTTCCCCTTCCTTAGTGCCAGATTCAGAAAGCACTGATTTTGCATCCCTGTCTCTACCACAGGCTTTGGAGCCAAGGAGGAGAGTCCCTTCCTTGGCCAATCTGATCAGATACTCTCTAGACCCAAGAACCTTTTCTGTTTAATAGTTGAGTAGCTTGATATCACAATATAAAAATAGTCTAGGTCTTTAATGTTCTTAAAAATGGGTAGTATTTAGGATGGGCACAAGAGAAAAAGAGTTGGCAGAAGAAGTCTAAATGTGTTTAAAACAAAAAAAATATTTAAGGGGGATGCTCTTTATGTAAGTAGCATTAGTATGTATAAATAAGAGTGAAAATAATTCTGTTCTGTCATTAGTTACAAATTTTTAGCAACACTATATTACTCACTAGATTACCTTGAGATCCTCAATTCTGACTGTAATTCCTTTAGGGCAGGGACTCTGCTCCCCTTATTTTTGTTGCATCCTTTGCAGTAGCTACAGAATTAATATTCTTATAGTTGATTTGTGCTGAAAGAGTAAATTTAACATTTAAGATCCAAAACCAAAGAGGTACCTCTAAATTTTTCCAAAAGCCAGCATGTAGCTTTCATTTCCTATTTAGAGTCTTCCTACTCTGCCATGTTGGCCACCTCTAACATTTCCTATCTTGAGACTAGTGTTTAATTGATACAAGTAAAACTAAGCCTGTGATTTAAGTTCAGACAAAGAAATCTGTTGGATGTATTTCAGCAACTCTTATCATCAATCAAAGGGAATAAGCCACATTGTCCTAGGAATGCTGTGTCTACAGGGAATTATATAAACACAATTCTAAATGCTTCTAATAGAACATTGACTTGCAGAGCTTCAGACTCAAATAGCAGACTGACCCACTGCTGTTTTCTTAAGTTCTTAGCGTCTTAGCTTCTCCCAAGCTGGCTGTAACTTCACACTTGCATTGAGGAACAGTGGACTTGTTTAGAGCCAAATTGCCTAGGTTTTAGGAAAAAAGACCTTTAGATTAGTCTTTGTAGGATATCAGGTGTCTCTAATGAGCCCTTCCCTTCTTAATACCTCATGGTTTTCTCTTTTGACATTGAATTTGACTCACATTTAGTACAAATGACTAATGATAACTTCTGTTAAATAACATTTTAGTTTGCAAAGCAGTCTGGGTATCTCATTTTGTTGAATTCTTATAACAGTTCTGTGGGGCCAGCAAAAGTCAATGGTGGTTTTTCTCTTCCTGACTGGGGATGCTGAGTTTGAGTGGTAAAGTGGTTTACCTGAGATTACACAGCTAATCAATCCTGGAAATGAACTGGCAACTTCCAATCCAGTACTCTTTCTACTGCACATAAAAAACTAAAGAGAGAGAATGTAAAGTGATGCAGCCATTGTGGAAAACAGTATGGTGGTTTCTCAAAAAATTACACATAGAATTTTCATATGATCCAGCAACTCCACTTCTGAGCATATAGCCAGAAGAATTGAAAACAGGGACTTGAACAGATATTTGCCTCATAACAGCATTATTCACAAAAGCTAAAAGGTGAGAACAACCAAATTTCCTTCGAGAGATGAAGGGATAAACAAAATGTGGTATATACATACACTGCAATATTATTCAGCCTTAAAAAGAAATGAAATTTTGATATATGTTGTAACACGGATGAACCTTGAAGACATTATGCTCAATTAAATAAGTGAGACACCAAATAACATATACTATATAATTCCACTTATATGCAGTATACCTAGAATAGTCAAATATATGGAGTCAGGAGATAGAACAGTGGTTACCAGGGCCTAGGCTGAAGGGAGAGTGCAAAGTTCTTGTTTAAAAGGTATAGAGTTTCTGTTGGAATGATGAAAAGGTTCTGGAGATGGATAGTGGTGGTGGTCGCACACATTGTGAATATGTTTAATGCCACTGAATTGTACTCTTAAAAATGGCTAAAGTGGTAAAGTTTGTTATGCATATTCAACCACAATAACAAAGAAGCCAGCCGAGGTGGGGTAGGTGTGCGTACAGTCTCAGAAAAGCAGCAAACTTTGATCCCAGTCCTGGTTCTGCCTCTAACTGTTCGGGTGACCACAGATAATTAACTTTTTAGTCCTCACTTGTTTTATCTGTAAGTCATAGGGGACTGGATTAGATGATCTCTAGGTGTCCTTCCAACTCTTAACAGTCATCAGAAAAGTGTATGTTCTGAAGGAAAGGCCATATCAGGATTTCTGTTGGGGTCCTACCTAAGGGTTGAACATTTTGTGGAAAAGCCATCTCTCAGACAAGTGATAGAGAAAAACTGACATTTGCTATGCTTTTCAGAAATGAATGTGAGAGTTGCCAGGCTTATTAAGATACAAGCTTGTAGGAAGAAGTCCAGGTAAAAGGTCTAGATGCTTTCTGACTAAAATCATCATCATCATCATCATCATCAATTAGAGTCTAGAGAGGCTATATAATAAAGTTGGTAAAGCTAATTATCTCAAGTTTGGTGGGTAAAAATAATCTCTTATACAAATATAGTTTATAACTTTAAGTAAACAAACATCATTTTAACAAGCGCAGTTTCTGATTACAAATATTTATAATTTCAAGGATACAAGTCAATAGTCCTCGTAACTATTGCAGCAAATCTTTGTATATCACCAGAAAGCTCTTTGCCCTTCCTAGCAAACAGCCTGAGAAACTTGACTTCATAATGACAAGCTGCTGAATAAGTATAAACTTTATGGTAGTTTATATGTAAATATTCATGATCTTTTTTCTATCTGTCTGTCTTTTTTTTTTCTTTTAAGAGATCTGTTTAATTTTGTTTAAATTAATTTTGTTCAAATCCCCTATCATTTAGCTACAGAACCCTTTTTGAGTATAACTCTTAACATTCCACAGATCCAGTGTTCCAAGTAACATGTCTTCTAGGCTTCGCTTGATAGGCAAGCACTGCAAGTAAGAAATGAAGATGATTTTAACGGCCTTATTCCTGTCCCAGTCCCACTATGCCTTTCCAGTCCTTCTGCAGTCCCGTTTCACCTTAGACACAACACTAGAACACCGCAGGCAATGACTGGAACAAATTGGGGATAAGTGCATGGGCTGTGATCATGTCATTGGTGTGGCTTAGGCTGGGGACACAGACGGGAATCACTTGAGGATCTGTGCTGTTGCCTGGTCCAAGTGACTGGGATGTGTGTAGCCTTTTTTCTTAAATCTGTCTAAGATGTAGTGGCTTGCTGTGTATTTTGTCTTGTGAGATTCTCGGGTTTGTTGCAAAACTGCTGGGCTTGCTTCAATAATAATTTGTAGCCAGCATTGAATTAAAGAGCATAGGCCTTAGAATTTTGTCTCCTTTCTGAAAACCAGAAAGGGGAAGGATGAACTGTGAATAGGAAAACTAGTTCTTTTGATCTAGATCATGAAGGAGTGAAGATCTTGAAGACAGTGTTCCTGGTTGGGGCCACCTCCTGGAATGTTGGCCTTCCTCAGGGTTCTGCCACCAGTCCTCTTTGAATTCCACACATCACTCTTTCCCACATTTCACTGTCTCTGTAAGCTAGTGACACTCGAATCTCCATCACCAGTCCAGATTTCTCACCTGAGGCTTGGAGCTTCTCCACTTGGAGGGGTTTTAGGTACTTCAGAGTCAACAAGTCCAAAGACAAAATTCATCAGGATTGTGAAGTGTAAGGTGAAGGCATGAGGAGAGTTGCAAAAGATGAGGTTATAAATAATGCAAGGCCTTGTGAGCCATGAAAGGAAAAAGGAGGATGAAGAGAAGGAGGAGGAAGAAAAGCATGAACTTGATCCTGAAAGCAATGAAGAACACAGAAGTATTTTAAACAGGGAGTGACATGATTATATATCCACAGTTTAGGAAGATCAATATCAATCCAATACAGATAATGAATTGGAAAGAGACAAAACAGTGGGCAGGGAGACAATTTTAGGTAGCTGCTGAGACAATCTGGGTGAGAAAGAAAGCAGGCAGTGGACCCAGAGAGGGGACTATGCTTGGGCCAAAATGTTGAAGGGGAACAGAGTGCCCTGTGGTCAGTAAGGTGATGCCAGTGACAATGCCACCGTCCAAGGAAAACTCCAGGGAAGAGAGCAGGGCTGCTCGGTCACCTGCTCTCTCCATCTAAAGACTCTCATCTCACACTAACCCTCCTTCATTCCTTCCTTCCCCCATTTGTTTCTTAATCAAGTAAAGATCTTTGGTTCCAAGCAACAGAAACCAACTAACTTAAGTGGGTGAGTGGTTTTTGAAGGATTAGAGAAATGCAGAGTCAAGGACAGACTTCATCAGCTCATTAATAAGACCCCAGGAAAGAGAGGAGCCAGGGCAGCCCCAAGGATCTCCGCAGCAGACACTCTGGACCTTCTCTCCGGCACACAGCTGCCAGACGGAATCAGCTTCTAGTGCTGTCCATCTCATACTTCTGCACTTTGTATGCAGCCCATGAAAGATGAAGTCTGACTAGCCTAACTTGAATCACATGTCCAATCACATGCAAAATATTATCAGAAATTATATGTGTAGCCATGAGCTCTAACTTTGAAAAGCTCTTAATATCTGTGTATCTAAATTCCATAGTGTGACGTGAATGGAAAAGCATAGCTGTGGGGAGTTCAATGACTTTGAAAATTTGCTTCCTTTCTATGATGCTTCTAGTTGGGAAGACTGGGCAACCCTTCCATCAGGACTCTTACTGGGTAAAGTACTGAGAATCAAGCTGCTCTTTGTGCTTCGCCATTTTCCCCTGCCTGGTATCATAGAGATTGGCTAGGAGAATTGAGGAAGTGAGGCTGAGGAGGGAGAAGTGGTGTGAACATCATATGCTTAAAAACTAAACAGCAGCTTCAGTCTTTATACTTTAAGAGCCATAGAAGACAGGCTACAGAGGCATAACTACTTACAGCCAGTGTTAGGGGCTCCTATTTCTCCTCTAAGAGGGGTGAAATACTGCATTAGAGTTTAAGGAAAGAATTAGACAGTCTGAAGATCAACTAATGATCAGGTAATTATAAATAACTGCATTTTTCATTCTGTTTTCAAGTCTAGCACCTGCTTAAGACATGGCTTTGAACTCTCTCATGTTAACTCTAAGTATGTGAATCTGGTAGAGTGAAAACCAACAGAAATACCTCGAAGCAGCTGGTTTGGGCATGTCTGGTTGGGCTCTGAGGTGTTAGAATGAAGGTTTTTCCTAACCAGGAGGGTCATCTATAAAGCTGCATTCAGAAGTTCTCCCATGACTATGGCAAGTCAGAAGGGCAATGTGGTTATCAACACTAGTGATCAAACTTTCTAGTAAGAAACACGGATTTCATAATGCTGAACTTTAAGAAAAAGTCACGATGTTAGAGGGGGATGGATAATCATAGATAGGGAAATGAAACTTCTCTCAATATGGATAAAATTTACAACTTCCCGCACCAAATCCTACCAGCCTAACTTGGATGTGAGGGCCTTGAATTACGCTATTGTCTCATTTCCAGGCTCTAATTTTACAGGAATCTTTGAGGGGCTTACATATCTTCTACCTGTATCCCTAAGAAAGAACTTGTCTTATAAAAAATTCTGGGAGCAAAATCAGTACCTACCAAGGAAATGTGAAAATTTGGTTGAGATTGATGTCACAATGGTTATTTCAAAAGCAAGAATTCTCAATGCACAGCTATTTATTATCATTTCTGGGAAAACTGTTAATGGTTCTGCTTTAAAAGCTCACCGGATTTAGTAGCCTTTTTTTATTTTTTAACTTTTTTAACGAGTTATAGTTATTTTACAATGTTGTGTCAAATTCCAGTGTAGAGCACAATTTTTCAGTTATACATGAACATACATGTATTCACTGTCACATTTTTTTTGCTGTGAAGTAGCCATTTTTTTTAATGAAGCAGACTGGTGAGCAAATTTTTGTATTTGATGAAATAAGAGCATCAGCTTTGGGGTCAGAAACTTGAGTCTGAATTTCAAATCTACCACTTCTTTTTGTGGCTTGCCTCAGTTTCCTTGTCTGTAACTTGGGGAGAAAATCACCACTCTGACTGTTTGTATGTTGTGAGGATTAAATGAGTTAGCATACCAACAGGACCTGGATTTAATGGCTAGATTTAATACAAGTAAATGCAGTCTTTCCTGTTGCTCACAGGGTTGATGTGAGAATGTGTATAAGTGAGAATGTGTGTTCAAATGAGAAAATGTATAAAAAAACTTGGTGGATGAAAAAATATTGTATCATTATTATTTTGAGGAGTAGAAGTTACATTCACATGTGGGTGTGGAGCTCAGTCTTTAAGACTTTGACTAGTCATGTTGATAGAGGTAGTGGTGATAGGGGTGGGGGAGGAGTGTGTGTCTGTGGGTCTGTGTAGAAGTGAAGGGTTTAATGGGTTCTGTGTTGAGCCCCTGGTCTATTTTTTCAGTCTTATCTGAACCACAACCTTTCCTGCCCTCTTTGCCTTTTTATCCCTGGGTCAATAGCCCTCAAACTTGGCTGTCCATCCATGGAACTTGGTAAGAAATACAAGCTGCACCCCTCTCTTCCTCTCCCTCTTCCCTCTACCTACTGGTAACCACTAGTTTGCTCTCTATATCTGTGCGTCTCTTTCTTTTTTGTCAAATTCACTAGTTTGTTTTATTCTGAGTATTTATTTTTTAATAGACCCTGGAGTGATTTTTATATACAACCAGGGTTAAGAGTTAGCCAGACCACTTGACCTCTAGGAAGAGGTAAGTGTAGCTCATCTCAGGTCTGTTTTCTTTTCCATTGACACTTGCTCTGTATACGCTCACCCAGTCTTGTGGCTTTAAAAACCCTCACATTAATATCCCCACATGCGGTGTTTCCTCTGAATTCCAGCTCACTGTTCCTCTGAATTCCAGCTCACTGTTCAGTTTTTCCCTCAGACGTTTGATAAATGCACATTTTGACTTAACTTTCCCAAATAGGACTCTTTGCTTCCCCCCAAATCTGCTCCTCTCCCATGTCTTCCTCATTTCAGGAAGTGGCCCTCACCCAGTTTACTCAGACCAAAAATACTGAAATAAATCTTGACTTCTCTTTCTTCATACCCTACTTGCAGTCCATCTGCCAATCCTGTACCTTCCTGCTTCCTGATATATCCTGAACCCAACTATTTGTACTATCTCACCAGCTCCAGGAATCATCTTTGATTTATCTCCCTGCTTCTGTTCTTGCCCCATCCACTCTCTGTGCTCTACAGAGTGACCAGACTAATCTTTATGAAATCTAAATCAGATTACAGCACTCTCCTACTCATCACATTTGAAATGAAATCCCAGATCCTTTGTATGGACCTCAAGATGTCATGTAATCTGGCCCCTGGCTGCCTCTCTTTGCTTGCCCACTCAGCTCCTGCCGCCCTGGCCTCCTTGGTGTTCCCCTCAGAGTTCCCATTGCTGGTTGTTCTCCAGATATTTGCATGATTTATCTTTTTGCATAATCCCATCTCTAGACAAATGGCACCCCTTCAGTGACCTTCCTTTCCTGCTCTATTTCTTACCCTGCTTCATTCATTTCACAGCACTCATCTCTATTTGGCGTCTTTTGCATCTACTGGTTTATTATCTGATCCCCCCACTGAAGGCAGGGACTTCGTCCTTTCTGTTCATTCCTTCATCCCAGTGCCTAAAAGACTGCCTAGAGAAATAGCAGGCTTCAATAAATATTTTTTGACTGGGTGAATGAATACTCAGTTATCCTTCCAATAGGAATGGCAAACCCATTTTTACTTTGTTTTGTCCCTTTCACTTATTAACCAAGCCTTTGTCTCAGCCCTTGGCAAAGCCCTAGGCTTTTCTACAAGGCAGGAACCCCCCCCCCATAAAATTAAATAAATAAATAGATAGATAGATAGATAGATAGATAGATAGATAGATATTTGAGACCCAAAGGAAAAGATATTTGCTAAGAATCATACTTTTTCACATAACTAATTCCATGAATCCTGGCAACAATCCTATGGGATGATGTTACTATTTCCACTTACATATAAGGAAACTGAACCTTGAAGGAGATCACACAGCTAAAGGGTGGAACGAAGGTTCAAACTCAGGTATTCTGACTCATAGTTCAAAATGGGGACCATGAAGTATCTGTTGACAGTGTTGAGATATAATGCATGGGTAGCTAGTGTGGGAAATTGTCTCCTCTTTGTTTTTCTGTAAATGAGACTTTTTAGAATTCCTGGGAGAGAGTATTTTGGAGGTCTCTACTTACTCTTTTAACACATATCCCTTTTCCAGTCTCTTCTTAACTGAAAGAATTGCTGTCTGGAAGCATCTTGTGATATTTCATTAAGGTTCAGTGGCAAGTGCTTTAGAGGGCAGCTAGAACTCTTTGTTTTCATTTAGTCAATATTTGGTCACTACAAGGCTAATATATTTAGTTCGAGAAAGCAAATCAGGGACTGTTTGCTAGGTTTGAGTGTTGGAAAAGTCTTTCAATTCCACTCAATTCAATTCCTGGAACAATGGTATAACTGGTACGGTTTAAACATTTAACTTCTTATCATTCAGCCAAATAAAGTAGGACAGACTGGGTCCCACAACTAGATAATAAGAATATCTTTTCAGTTTACAAAGTGCTCTTGCAAAAAAATCTCACATCAACTGCATGACTAATGAAGAATTTTAACATTGAGGACAGGGGTGTGGGGGAGAATGTCTGAAGAAATGAGATGAACAGTTTTATTATGTGAGTGAACAATGCACAGAAAAATTAATTGCCCATTTAATTGACTTAAGAATCCTGTGATTAAACTAATTACAGAGGATTTTGCTGCTTGAAGTGGTAATTAGGATTCCTCTGTTTTGTGTGTGTGTGTGTGTGTGTGCATGTATGTCCTTGTATACGGTGACCTATGCAGGAAAATAAGAGAAAAATGACAAAATACATAGAACAAACATCTAATTTGAAGTCAAAGATCCTTTTTGGAGAACCTAGTCTAATACTTTTTCTTGCTAAGAAACTTGTGTTCTTGGGCTAGATATTTAACTTGAGAGTCACTTTCCCCATCTATAAAATGGGAATACTTATCTCACAGGGTGACTGTTGTGTCTAGTACAAAGAAGACCACTCAGTAAATGTGTATTTTTTTAACATTTTTTATTGATTTATAATCATTTTACAATGTTGTGTCAAATTCCAGTGTTCAGCACAATTTTTCAGTCATTCATGGACATATACACGCTCATTGTCACATTTTTTTCTCTGTGATTTATCATAACATTTTGTGTATATTTCCCTGTGCTATACAGTGTAATCTTGTTTATCTATTCTACAATTTTGAAATCCCTATCTATCCCTTCCCACCCTCTACCCCCCTGGTAACCACAAGTCTGTATTCTCTGTCCATGAGTCTTTAGATTCCACATATGAGCGATCTCATATGGTATTTTTCTTTCTCTTTCTGGCTTACTTCACTTAGAATGACATTCTCTAGGAGCATCCATGTTGCTGCAAATGGCGTTATGTTGTCGGTTTTTATGGCTGAGTAGTATTCCATTGTATAAATATACCACCTCTTCTTTATCCAGTCACTTGTTGATGGACATTTAGGCTGTTTCCATGTTTTGGCTATTGTAAATAGTGCTGCTATGAACATTGGAGTGCAGGTGTCATCCTGAAGTAGATTTCCTTCTGGGTACAAGCCCAGGAGTGGGATTCCTGGGTCATATGGCAAGTCTATTCCTAGTCTTTTGAGGAATCTCCACACTGTTTTCCATAGTGGCTGCACCAAACTGCATTCCCACCAGCAGTGTAGGAGGGTTCCCCTTTCTCCACAGCCTCTCCAGCATTTGTCATTTGTGGATTTTTGAATGACGGCCATTCTGACTGGTGTGAGGTGATACCTCATTGTAGTTTTGATTTGCATTTCTCTGATAATTAGTGATATTGAGCATTTTTCCATGTGCTTTTTGATCATTTGTATGTCTTCCTTGGAGAATTGCTTGTTTAGGTCTTCTGCCCATTTTTGGATTGGGTTGTTTATTTTTTTCTTATTGAGTCGTATGAGCTGCTTATATATTTTGGAGATCAAGCCTTTGTCGGTTTCACTTGCAAAATTTTCTCCCATTCCATAGGTTTTCTTCTTGTTTTATTTCTGGTTTCCTTTGCTCTGCAGAAGCTTGTAAGTTTCATTAGGTCCCATTTGTTTATTCTTGCTTTCATTTCTTCTAGGAGAAAATTTTTGAAATGTATGTCAGATAATGTTTTGCCTATGTTTTCCTCTAGGAGGTTTATTGTATCTTGTCTTATGTTTAAGTCTTTAATCCATTTTGAGTTGATTTTTGTATATGGTGTAAGGGTGTGTTCTAGCTTCATTGTTTTACATGCTGCTGTCCAGTTTTCCCAGCACCATTTGCTGAAGAGACTGTCTTTATTCCATCGTATATGCTTGCCTCCTTTGTCGAAGATTAGTTGACCAAAGGTTTGTGGGTTCATTTCTGGGCTCTCTATTCTGTTCCATTGGTCCATATGTCTGTTTTGGTACCAATACCATGCCGTCTTGATGACTGTAGCTCTATAGTATTGTCTGAAGTCTGGGAGAGTTATTCCTCCAGCCTCTTTCTTTCTCTTCAGTAATGCTTTAGCAATTCTAAGTCTTTGATGGTTCCATATAAATTTTATTATGATTTGTTCTAGTTCTGTGAAATATGTCCTGGGTAATTGGATAGGGATTGCATTAAATCTGTAGATTGCCTTGGGCAGTGTGACCATTTTAACAATATTGATTCTTCGAATCCAAGAGCATGGAATATCTTTCCATTTTTTAAAGTCTTCTTTAATTTCCTTCATCAATGGTTTATAGTTTTCTGTGTATAATTCTTTCACCTCCTTGGTTAGATTTATTCCCAGATATTTTATTACTTTGGGTGCTATTTTAAAGGGGATTGTTTCTTTACTTTCTTTTTCTGTTGATTTATTGTTAGTGTAAAGAAATGCAACTGATTTTTGAACATTAATTTTGTAACCTGCTACCTTACTGAATACTTCAATCAGCTCTAGTAGCTTTTGTGTGGACCTTTTGGGGTTTTCTATATATAGTAACATGTCATCAGCATATAGTGACACTTTTACCTCTTCTTTTCCAATTTGGATCCCTTTTATTTCTCTCTCTTGCCTGATTGCTGTGGCTAGGACTTCCAGGACTATGTTGAATAGGAGTGGTGATAGTGGGCATCCTTGTCTTGTCCCAGATGTTAGTGGGAAGCTTTTGAGTTTTTCACCGTTGAGAACTATGCTGGCTGTAGGTTTGTCATATATAGCTTTTATTATGTTGAGATATGTTCCCTCTATACCCACTTTGGCGAGAGTTTTTATCATAAATGGGTGTTGAATTTTATCAAATGCTTTTTCTGCATCGATTGAGATGATCATGTGGTTTTTGTCCTTTCTCTTGTTGATGTGATGTATTACATTGATTGATTTGCGTATGTTGAACCAGCCTTGTGTCCCTGGGATGAACCCACTTGGTCATGATGTATAATCTTTTTTATGTGTTGTTGGATTCTATTTGCTAAAATTTTGGTGAGGATTTTGGCGTCTATGTTCATCAGTGATATTGGCCTATAATTCTCTTTTTTTGTAGTGTCTTTGCCTGGTTTTGGTATCAGGGTGATGGTGGCTTCATAGAATGAGTTTGGGAGTATTCCCTCCTTTTCAATCATCTGGAAGAGTTTGAGAAGGACTGGTATGAGTGCTTCTTTGTATGTTTGGTAGAATTCCCCGGTGAAGCCGTCCGGTCCTGGACTTTTATTTGTAGGGAGGTTTTTAATTGCTATTTCTATTTCCTTTCTAGTGATCGGATTGTTCAAGTGTTCAGTTTCTTCTTGATTCAGTTTTGGTGGACAGTATGTTTCCAGAAACTTGTCCATCTCCTCTAGGTTATCCAGTTTGGTTCCATATAGTTTTTCATAATATTCTCGTATGATATTCTGTATTTCTATTTTGTTTGTTGTAATTTCTCCATTTTCCTTCCTTATTTTGCTAATTTGTGCTCTCTCTTTTTTCTTCTTTGTGAGTTTGGCCAGAGGTTTGTCGATTTTATTTACTTTTTCAAAAAACCAGCTTTTGGTTTGGTTGATTTTTTTCTATGGTCTTGTTAATCTCTATTGTATTTAATTCCTCTCTGATCTTTATTATTTCCTTCCTTCTGCTGCTTTTTGGGGCTTTTTGTTGTTCTTTTTCTAATTGATTCAGGTGTTGGGTTAACTTGTTTATTTGAGATTGTTCTTCTTTTTTGAGGAAGGCCTGTATCGCTATAAACTTCCCTTTTAGCACTGCCTTTGCTGTGTCCCATAGGTTTTGAGTGGTTGTGCTTTCATTATCATTTGTCTCAAGGTATTTTTTAATTTCAGCTTTGATTTCCTCATTGATCCATTGTTTTTCAATAACATATTGTTTAATCTCCATGCTTTTCTTTTTTTCTCCTTTGTTTCTCTGTTGTTGATTTCCAGTTTCATGGCATTGTGGTCAGTAAAGATGCTTGAGATAATTTCTATCTTCTTAAATTTGTGGAGGTTTCTTTTGTGCCCAAGTACATGATCGATCCTGGAAAATGTTCCATGTGCACTTGAAAAGAATGTATATTCTATTTTTTGGAGGTGTAATGCTCTGAAAATATCCACCAAATCTAGTTTTTCTATTGTAGTATTTAATTTCTCTGTTGCCTTGTTTATTTTCTGTCTGGAAGATCTGTCTAGTGATGTTAATGCAGTGTTAAAATCTCCAACTATGATTGTATTCCCATCAATATCTCCCTTTATCTGTGTTAGTAATTCTTGTATCTACTTAGGTGCTCCTATATTGGGTGCATATATATTAACGAGTGTAATGTCTTCATCTTGTATCACTCCTTTAATCATTATAAAATGTCCCTCTTTATCTTTCTTTATGGCCTTTGTTTTAAAGTCTGTTTTGTCTGAAATCAGTACTGCAACACCTGCTTTTTTGGCTTTTCCATTTGCATGGAATATCCTTTTCCATCCTTTCACTCTCAATCTATATGTGTCCTTCTCCCTAAAGTGGGTCTCTTGTATGCAGCCTATTGAAGGTTCTTGCTTTATTATCCAGTCTGCCACCCTATGTCTTTTGACTGGAGCATTTAGTCCATTAACATTTATAGTAATTAATGATAGATGTGTGTTTATTGCCATTTTGAACTTATCTTTGTAGTTGAATTGGTATATCCTCTTTGTTCCTTTCTTCTTCCTTTTGTGGTTTGGTAATTTTCCTTTGTATTATCATGGATTTTTATTTAATTTTTGTGACTCCCTTGTAAATTTTTGACTTGTGGTTACCCTTTTTTGTAAATCTATTAACCTATACCCGTTTTTATTAAACTGATAGTAACATGATCTCAAACCCATCCTACTGTTATAAAAAATTTAAAAAAGAAAGAAAAAAAATTCTATATTTCCCTGCCTCCCTCTCCCACTCTCAGTGATTTGTATGTCTTCTTTTATAATTTCGTGTTTTCTTTATTTGTAATTCATGAGTTATCACCTTTCCAGTTGTACGTTTCTCATTTCTGTAGCATCCTGCTGCTTTTCTATTTAGAATAGCCCTTTCAATATTTCTTTTAGCGTGGGTTTAGTGTTGGTAAACTCCTAAAGCTTTTTTTTTGTCTGTGAAACTCTTTATTTCTCCTTCTATCCTAAAGGATAGCCTTGCTGGATAAAGTATCCTAGGCTGCATCTTTTTTTCATTCAGGGCTTTGAATATATCTTGCCACTCCCTTCTGACCTGTAGTGTTTGTGTAGAGAAATCAGCTGAGAGCCTTATGGGGGTTCCCTTGTAATTCACTCTTTGCTTTTCTCTTGCTGCCTTTAGAATCATTTCTTTATCCTTGACTCTGGCCATCTTGATTATGATATGTCTTGGTGTGGGTATATTTGGATTCTTCCTGTTTGGGACCCTCTGAGCTTCCTGTACTTGGATATCTGATTCCTTCTTTAAGTTTGGGAAGTTTTCAGTCATGATTTCTTCAAAAACCTTTTCAATCCCCTTTGATCCTTCTTCCCCTTCTGGGACCCCTATTATGCGAAGATTGGGACGCTTTATATTATCCCATAGGTCCCTTATGCTATTATCATTATTTTTTATTTGCTTATCTTGTAGTTCTTCTGAATGGGTGCTTTCTATTGCACTGTCTTCTAGATCACTAATTCGTTCCTCTGCATTAACTAGTCAGCTTTGCACAGCTATTAGCTCATTCCTCATCTCTGTCAATGAGTTTACCCATTCTGCTTGGCTCTTCTTTATAGCTTCAATTTCATTTTTGACATATTTTATCTCTCTAAGCACTATCTCTTTTAATTCCTTCAGCAATTTGATCACTCCTTTTTTGAAATCTTGATCTAGTAGGCTATCGATGTCTATTTCATTGATCTTTCTTTCAGGGGATTCCTCTTGTTCTTTTAATTGGGAAAGGTTTCTCTGCTTCTTCATCTTGCTCATACCTCTCTGGCACTATGGTTTATGGAGTATCAGTTGTCTGTTTTGGATCTTAAGGATTTTATCTATCTAATGCCTATTTATGAATAGAACTTAGGGAAAAAAAAGAAAGAAATAATAAGAGAGAGAGAAAGATTTTTAAAAGAAGGGAGAAAGAGTTTGAAAACAGTGTATAATGAATAATAGAAGACCGAGTTGAAGCAGAGTATTGATCGGGTTGAGACGTCCTTTTAAAACCTTTAAAAAAAAAAGAAAAAGAAAAAAAAGGGGGTGGGGAGATGAATAGATGTATTTGAAGCCTGTGTCTAATCAATAACAGGACATCAAAACCCAAGAGAAATAAAAATGAATTAAGAAGTAAAAATTAAGAGAGTAATTGAAAATAGAACATGTAAAAACAGATTTAAGAACAAAACAAAAAAAACCAAAACAAAACAAAAAAAAAGGGGGGTTGTCGGTGTTCTCCTGGAGTCTGTGTGCTTTTAATGTGAAGTCCTTCTGTCTTCGTCCTGTTTTGGAAGCTCAGCTTGTTTTCATAGGCCCTCCGTTGGCGCCCTCTTCTGTGCTGCTCCCAGCACCTGTCGGCAAGCAGATCGCGCCTCCTCCTAACACGGGGTCAGATGCAGCTCTCCTCTGCTGTGGGCGGGCGGGTCACTGCCCCTCCGGATGCCACAGTCAGATGTTGCAGACTGGCCAGGCAGGAGGGCGGGTCGTGCCCCCTTCCCAGCACCTCGGTCAGGGGCTGTGTTCCTGCCCGACGGGGGGGGGGGGGGGGCGGGGGGGGGCTCTCCTTCTGCCTCCGCCGCCGGTAGCTCCACTGCTCTGTGCGGCTGCGCGCTCCGCCCTGGTCGGCGGTCCGCGGGTGGGCTCGGGGAAGACCGAGGGGCAGCCTCGTCCCTGCTCCGAGCCAAGACCCAGCTCCTTGTTTGTCTTTGTGGAGCAAGTTCTCTGAGGGACCAGGATGGAAGGATCCCACCTGCCCCGGGCTGTAGGCCCGTCTCAGTCTGGCCCTTGAGGCTGCTAAGCCCTTCGGTGCGGATGCAGGTTTCGCCCCTGCCCCCGCCTGGGTGCTCAGCGCCGGAGAATATGGCGGCTGTGCCTGGGCCCCGCCTCTCTTCCCCTGAAAAGTTTCCGCGGGTTTTCAGAGATGGGGGTATGCACCCTTCCCCCGAGAGCACATCAACCTTGCTGTTTTATGGAGGGCCCAGGTTGTTCTGTCCTGTACACCCACAGCCACGGCGCCCAGCCCCTTGCAGTCCCCCAGGGCTGCCTCTGAGCGGCCGCCCCTGTCCTCCGCCCGGCTTGTGCAGCCTGGCCCTGCCCGCCGCTGCCGGCCCGCGTCTCAGGCTGGGCGTTGGGGGGACGCTCTGTGCCCGTTTAACTTAGTTCTGTCAGACAAGGGCTGCTCTGTACAGATCCGAGCCTCGGAGGCTCCCCCTCCGTCCCGCTGGCCTCTCAGTTGGAGAGGGGAGACCCAGCGAGCGAGCGCCAGCCCTCCTTTGCCGCTCCCTCCCCGCGGGACCCGTCCCACGCTGCTTTGCCTTTTGTTCTTTCTTTTTTCCTTTTCTCCTACCAGATTTTTGGCGTCTTTATCTTTTGAAGAGGGTGATGTTCTGTCGGAGTTCCGCAGGTGCTCTGGTTGGCTGAGTGAGTCTGTAGATGTGGATCTTGGTGTATTTGTGGGAGAGGGTGACTTACAAGCGTCCTTCTACTCCGCCATCTTGCCTCTTCTCTCAGTAAATGTGTATTGAGTTAAAAATTCTTTCCATCTGTTACCATCCTTCACTGATGAACAAAAAATTGTGAAGTCCTAGTTCATTTGGATTTCTCTGAATTCAGGTATTCTTTATGGAATGTAGAATCTTATTATATTCTGAAAATATTCATTCCTAAGGTACCTTGGGATATGTAATAAATCGAAAAGAAATATAAACTTTAAAAGAAAAATAAGCAGGAGCCACACAACAAGGTACAAACCAGACTAAATAAATATGACTTACATCCTGCCCTGAAGTTCAGCTCATAGGGTAAAAGTGATCAAGACTGGACAGTGACTCCACTGAAAATATCTTTGCTTTGGTAGCTGCAAGAACTCAGTGGGAGCCCCATGTTTTGTTTACTGAACAGCAGATGAAATCCTT
The DNA here is from genome assembly GCF_048564905.1 of Vicugna pacos. Classification (NCBI taxonomy): domain Eukaryota; kingdom Metazoa; phylum Chordata; class Mammalia; order Artiodactyla; family Camelidae; genus Vicugna; species Vicugna pacos. Next base: position 35,192,140 of record NC_132998.1, read on the forward strand.
AAACAAACTTCTGCAGTGCACTCACAACTCAGTTAAATGGATTCTCATGGCTACAACCAAAACAAAGTGAACAGAAAGATCCATGGATCTAGTCAATGATGATAGTTAAGCACTCGCTTCTTATGGCAGCAGCCAAGGATGGGTAAGTTGGTGAACACCACAGCCATGAGGAAAGCAGTGGCTCACGAAGCGGACCTGAAGACAGAAAAATCACCACAAAAAAAACCAAGCAAAAACTTTCCAACAGAATACAACAGTATCTGGAATTGTCATAAGCCTTGACATGCATTAGTCTTACCTTATTACCGCTGCAAACCTCTAAGCCAAGTATTTGTAAAAAGAGAATACCCCACTTCACAAGACCTGGTACGCAGGGAGAATTACTGAATGTTAGAACACTAGAACAAGAAGAGGAGTTAGAATAGAACCATTTATTATGACTAATCATTAATGACTTACCATTATGTTTACTCTTCACTTAAACCTGTCGCTGATCTTGTAAAATAGGAATAACCATCCTCTAGGAGTGAGGGAATTGGAGCTCTGGAGATGAACACAGGTGTCAGGTGGTAGGAGACCAGGGTCTTTAACCTGGTTGTTCTGACTCCAAATTGAGTGTTCTCTGTGCTGTACCTCAGCAAACCCCACAGGTTCAGTCTTGTTGTGGAGCACTGTAAGGGCTGAAACAGCAGGAGGCCTGGCCCTGGAGGCCACAAAGAGCCTAGCAAATCTTTTCTGTCCAGTATAATTTGGCATTTGCCTCTGTCACACCTCTGTCTGACCTTTTAGGTGTCAAGTCTAAGTTTGCTTGATCTGATTTGACATCTCCGCGTCATTCTGCACTGCTGATCATGCTCTTCTTGAAACCATCTGCTCCTCTGGCTTCCAAGTCACGTGTCCTAATTCTGTTTCTCTGACTGATGGTTTTTATACTAAACTTAGCCTGAGTAACAGCTAACATTTATTGAATGCTTCTTATGTGGCATTGTCCCAATCCCCTTACATGTATTAATTTACTTAATCTTCCTAATAATCCTATGATACAGGTGGCATTATTGTCTTTCTTGAAAAGATAAGGAAACATAGCAACAAAAGAATAGAATCATTTTTCTTCATCAAAATTAAAGATGTTTGTGTGTCAAAAGATGTTTGTTCTATCAAGAGAGTGAAAAGACAACTCACAAAAGGGGAGAAAATATCTGCAAAGCATGTATCTGACAAAGGATTAATATTCAGAATATGTAAACTACAACTTAACAACAAAAAAATTAACAACCCAATTGAAAAATAGACAAAGGACTTGAAGAGACATTTCTCCAAAGAAGACATTCAAATGACCTCATCTTTCTTGATCTTTTAGCAGCATTTGATATGATAATCACTGCCTCTTATAAAATACTTCATTCAGCACCACTTCTATGATCATGATGGCCCCCTTTCAGTCTGCTTTGCAGGTTCCTCATCTCCTGATTTCCAACTTTAGATTCCTCAAGGATCTCTGTGTTCTGACTCCGTCCTCTAACCTATATTCATAACTTTAGCTACCACCCCAAATGCTGACATCTCCCAGTCTGGATCTTTCTTCTAAACTTAGCCTTATATAGCCAACTGCCTATTCAACATTTCCACCTAAAGATTATTAAGTATTTCACACTTAGCCTATCCAAACCAGCTCAATTTCTACCCAAACCTCACTGGCTGCCCCATCTCAGTAAATGACAACTCTGTTCCTCTACTTGTTCAGGCCAAACACCTTAGAATCATCTAGACCTCTTCTTTCTTATACTGCACATTCATTATATCAGCACGTCCTGTTGGCTCCACCTTCAACTTATATCCAGAATTTGATCCCCTCTCACTGCCTTCACCACCACCACCCATCATCTCTCATGTAGATCATCGCAAGAGCCAACAGGTCTCCCTTACCTCCATCCCTGTTAGAGCACCACATGGAACAATGCTTTTTAAACTTAAAAACACTAAAAATCCAAGCCATGTCATGTCACTTCACTGCTTAAAAACCTCCAGTGCCTTCCTAACTCAGAGGAAAAGCCTTATTCATTACAAGGCCCTCCTTGACTGACCAGCCCCCATCTCACGGGGCTTCAGCCACACTTGCCTCTTTGCTTCTGTTCCTGCCTCAAGGCCCTTTCTTTCACTTGCTGTTTTTACAATGCTCTTCTACTTGTGGGGCCAGTTCCTTCACTCCCTTCACACCTGACCACCTTATGTGAAAAAGCTCCCTGCATCCTCCACATCCCTCTTACTTGGCTTCATTTTCTGTACAGCTGACCCACCTAATATATTGTCTGACTCTCCACCTTAGTGGTCAGTGAGGGCAGCAGCTTTGTTTTGCTCACTGCTCTGTCTTCAGCACTGAGAACAGTGCCTGGCATGCAGCATACACTCCTGCTATATGGCCACTGTAGCTTTGGTTAGTTCGGGGAAAAAAAAAAGAGGGGTCATGGATGGCATACAACTTGGGGAGTTTTAGTGAATGTTGATTATGTGATAAAAATTCTTCAAAACATGGGTCCCAAGGGGAAAATATCAGGGATCTTTAGTTGGTAAAATGCTGAGAACCTCTGAATTAGGTTATTCCAGGTTTTGAAGCACAACGGAAACTCAACTCAACATGTTTTCAGTAAGAAGAAACTTTGAGTTTTGGTACTGATTCTGGTCATACCCTGGCCTCTGGACATACAGACTTAAGGTTTCTTTCTAGTCTAACATTTCTCTGTATTTTGACCAAGTTATTTCAGCAAGAACAGAAGACTGCAGCCTTGTCTCATTTTCTCCAGGCCCCAGCTTTAACCTGAGAGGTGATGGCTTTTATATATATGAATGAATATAAGCCCAAAATAACAATGAAACTCTACACATTTATAACTTACAAGTTTCTTAAATTACACTTTTCCCCCATTATACAAGTGTTTCATGTTTATCATGGTGAGAAAACTGGTTAAAAGTCACCCTGATGTCACTGTTTAAGGGATTATCACTGTCAAATTCTTCAGATTTTATAAAATATTCACATGTATACTAGATGTAATTGTCATATAACCCTGTCATTGGCTGTCATTACTCATGTATCATAGTTTAATATTCTAAGTTCAGGCAAGATAAGTGACTTCATGGCTAATAGCCAGACATGAGTGCTAAAGAATAAAGCCAAAGAATAATGCATTTCAGATCAGGGAACCATAACCAAACTCCACTTCAGCCAGCATTGACTATCGATGGTCCTAGATATGAAACTCACATGAGAGATTCTTTTGTTGCTGAAATGAAGATAAACCAGAAACCTTTAAATAGGACATCCCATCATGATGAAGATTATGCTATCTAAGGGGAAAGAAATAGCGTGTAATCAGAGAATTATTGTTCCTTTTGAATTATTATACTCCCATTAAGTACTTGTATTGCATTGCTTTAAAATATAAGGTATAATTAATTCTTAGCAGATTATGTTCTGTGCTGGAACCAGCTACACTATTTTTAAAACTGTTATCTCCCTCCCCTGTCACCAATTCTTGTCCTTTCTAATCTCTAGAAGTTGGGTAGTTCTCAAGATGCTCACCTGTGCCTAAATATAAACTTTCTTGCACCATGGAACAGTATGTAGATTTGGCTTTACATAGCAGAACTATCTCTTTATTAAGAAATAGACAATCTGAGAATTTTAATACTAGAGAGGATTTTAGAGGTCCAGTCCAATTCATAAATCACAATTGTTAGTTTTTTTTTCTTACAGAAGAAACTGTGACTCAATATGGATATGTCATTTGCCTGAGATTTACAATAGTTCTGTCCATAATCCAGCTCTTTGGACTTCCAAACACAGGGCTCTGTAGTTTATTCTCGAGGTTAGCTGTAAAATGAAATGTATCCACGGGTAACTTATCATAATAGTGAAGAACAGATGTTCGTGTCTTTCAAACTGGTTGGGATACTGGTTCTGCCACTTCATGTGTATGACTTTGAGAAAACTACTAAGCCTCTTTATCTTCAAATAATATATTCAGGTTCTAGAAACATGTCTGATACCTAATATTACTTTGTATATAAAAATAAACATTTTTTCATAGGGACACATTTAAGATCTTTCTTCAGTAAACAAGACTAATTTCCATATGACCAGATTCTGAAAATGTTTTATTAATTGTTACAGATGTACATCCAGGGGAAATTACTATTTGCCAACTTTATTTTCAATGGTTATAGCACATCTGCTAAGGACCTTCAAAAGCAAATTATGTAAACAAGGAGTGATTATCATATGGGATACTTCTTACCCAATGACTTCAGAATCCGGTAGAGTGACTATATACATCTTATCTCACACTTTTAATTAGTAAATCCCAGACAAGGGCCAAGTTTCAAGAACTGCCTTTACAAATATTTATTCCTTGCTTCAAATCTTTTCTGTGAAGAGGTAGCTTATTTATTTAAAAGTTCAGTTCAAGGAAAGCCACTTTCTCTTTAACCAGCATTCAGTCTGCAGAGCCACTGTGCAGTTACCATGAATGTTTCCAAGACTGCAGCTAAGCTTAGAGAGGTTCCAACCAATCATTCATTCATTTACACAGGACAAGTATGATCCCTTGGACATTAACTCTCTTCTTAGTTCGGTATGTCTTTTCTGTCAGGGAGGTCATATAAGTCAACAAATATAACATGACTAGAATGTATCCAATGGCAAAGTCAGTGAGAGGTGAAAACAGACCTTTTAAATTTAATTTGCTGTTTTCACTGATAAATTATCATGTGAAGCACTTGAATGACCAAACAAAACTTAAGACTAATGAATCCATGGCTTTCCAGATAACTGCTGTCTCTTTTGGGTATATTAACAAATTCTGGAAAAAAAAATAGAAAAATAGAGACAGAGGAAGAGAAAAACAAATTTTATATTTTGGCTAATTCATGTTGCAAACACTAGAATAAGGAATGAAATATAAACTACTGATTTTTATTGGATACTTCTTAAGCTTAGAAGGAACAATAATAATACAGACACATAAAAACCTACTGTTGGGTTTTTGTAAAATCTTTTAAAACAGTTGACAAAAATTCAATATGGTAAAATACATAGAGTTATCAAAGAAAGTACTGTGTTAAAAAAGGTTGTACTCAAGTCTTCAGGTAGGTTTGGAAAGGTACAGTTTTACTATATAAAACATAAGTGGTTAAAAAGTAAAAATTAAAACACCTTTGAAAGAATACTCTCAAATGATATTTTTTATAGCTTACACCCTAAAAGCATCTAAGGTAAAGGCAGACTTTAGAAACTTATATGTAAAGAAGCCTGAACTCTGGAGCACAGTACAGCAATTTCTGTTTTCAGTGTTCATATATAACAATGTGGAAAGAGAGTACAGAGCCCTCCCCACGTATGAGAGTACTTATTGTGCATAAACATAAACTGGGCTCATGCATTTCAGGCTGTGCCAGGAAACAGTTAACTGTGTTCCCAGATTAGTACTTACACAAGATTACTGATGATAGGTTTTTCATGTTTGGGTGAACACAAAATTTCATAAATTCTGGAAGAAACTGAATATAATTAAATTCTTTATTGTTCATTAGGGAAAAATGAGAAGAATTGAGGCATAAATTGAGTGAATTTATAAGACAATAAAAGCATTTGAATCATTTGGCTTTAAAAGGAACCAAAATCCAAAATCATTATATCCAAAGTCGACTATTTTATTAAAAAAAATATAAAACACACATAGTAACATGTACAGTGTTTTGATTTATGCAAATAGGAAAACACTGAGAGAGAAGGATAAACACAGTAAGATTTAAAAGGCAAAAATAAAAGAATCCATGGGCTGAAGCATCTATGTAATGAATGTAGCACAGAACTAACCCCAGGGTTGGGTTCTTCAGAATGACCCTCAGTAGGCTCACATTCCTATTTTAAAGGATACCCCATTGATAACACCAGTTTTTCTGGTGGGACAAGGCTTGGAGGAACAGCAGTTCGGGGCTCCTTTCACATGTATAGTCCTTGATTAATCTGCAGTTATTTCAAACATGGTCTAAACCTACTGAAATGCCAGTATTACCAAAAGTATACATTTTCATCGTGTTACTGGATTTGGGGTCTTTTCAATGCCTTTTCAGAAATCTTGCCCTCCAAATTAAACAGAAACATGTATGTGACTATAACAATGTCACAGTTATGATGTGAGACCATGTCATGAATCAACTAAATCAGAATATTTAAAAAATCCAGAGTAGTAGAGAACGAAAATAAAGAAACTTGCTAAAAGCCTTACTGTGCAAAACACTGTTGTAAAATGTGAGGTATCCATCTATTTCCACTCTATCATCCTACCTTGTTCTCATCAACCATAGCAGATTCTAAAATGTAGCCTACAGGGAGGCTTACAAGGGACAGTGAGTACAAATAATGCTAAGGGTCTTCCCAGATCTGAACCTCAAAAAGCAAGCTGAAAGCAATGTGGTGGATTCAGTCACAGATTAAAAGAAAAAGGCATTCATTTCCAGAAACAAGAGTTTAAAATCACGTAGCATTGCAGCCAGAAGGCAAAGACTAATACCTTTCAGAAACGATGAAAAGTTAAATAAGGCTGAAAATAAAACTGTTGAGGAGAGTCTTTGAGAAAAATAAAAATAGAAATAATTAATTTGGGGTAGAATTTGTTTTGGTGGCTAAGTTGTTTTAACCTAAAAAATAGAGATCTGATAATGAAAGTTACAAGAACAATTCTCATTGGCAATTAATAACTGTATTACATACCACACTTCTATTGTGATAAATTACTATAATGTCAAAGTCCAATTAGACTTTATCTTGTTATTCACTGTCAGCCTTCTATTTTAATAGGATTAAGCAACCAATTCTTGTGAAAATGTAGCGACACATACCAAAAAAAGTGAGTCTTGGTGAACACAGGATGTCTCATCAGCCTCAGGTTATCTTCAGTCTTCATACTCTTGATGTTCCAGGAATGATGCGCGAGTTTAGGTTGGTTCTAGGATAGGCCCAGGGGCCTGGTTTGATCTGGGATCCCTGGGACCATACCTAGAACAAACCCAAACAAAACCAAACTCCTTGGGAGCGCTTTCAGCTCAGGTGGACTTCTGGACTTTTCCCTCATATGGACCGCCAGAGCTGTACCAGGACCATAAGCCAGTCTTTAAGGGATGAGAGTAACATTTTGTACTTTGCCAGATGCTAGCACTGTGCCTGAGTAAGCATTCTTTAAGTCATAGTATGAACAGAAGGTACAGGTTGGTGAAATTAAAGTACAGAAAATACTTAATTTAGAAATGAAGCTAATTTAAGGATTTACTTGAGGGGAAAAAGAATATGTAATTCCTTAGGAGATTATAAAAGAATAAACTTGTAAAAGACATGTATTAGTTTAAAAGAATACGTTCAGTGGTAAAATAAACTTGTTTGAAGGTAGCTGACTTTTAGGAAATGCTACAAAAGTGAAAAATGTCAAGTCCAAAATAGTAAAATTATCTCTTATTTGAGAAACTCTTATAGAAGAGAGGAAAAATATATTTCTACAACAATCTCTCACAGAATCTATGCATTTTTTAAAAGACTATATTCAAAAGTATACACAACTTAAATACTGTCCTTTTGCAATAACATGTTTGATATGTGCCAAACGAAATTCAGTAAATAGGGATAAACAAGCTAAATTAATTGCTGACAGGTTAAAATACATTTAAATTTCTATTGCATTAAAAAAATACCACATGTATTTAAACTTATCATACATTTTAGGATATCCATAAAATTAACTCCTCATTCATATTAAACTTATGTATATGTGAATTAAGAAATCAGTTCATCCTCTTTTTGGTTTATAGCAATTATAGTAAGTAGAATCACTTTCCTCTCACAACTGTACTCAAAGATAATTTTTCTCCTTGTACCACCAACCCAAGTGTAGCTTCATGCCTATTCTGTAATGGCAGTCTCAACTCAAGAAACTAGTTTGGATCATCTATTTTTTAATGAATATTGTATCATAATTTTCTTCCAGTGGCATGAATGCCTGAAAGCTAACTATGAAGTACAGCCATAAAATAAATAGATTAATTTTCTGATTACCCTGTATATGATGGCAGGATGAGTCAACAACATATAGTTACTAAAACAGTCAGCCTGCTGGTAAAACTAAGTTGTTCAGTGCTAATTCCAGACAGATCTCTCTTTCTAGACAGATTTGAATTTTACTTGCAAACATTATAACATGCAAATTTAATGTTTATTTTTCACTCGAGAGAGAAAAATTATCATGCCTGATTAATTAACATATTAAATTATAATTTAAACATGCAAAATATAGAATGACAGTGGGAATTTAGTCATTCAAATATCTATCAATATCATTAGGTCCAACACTGTAACTTCCGGCAAACTTTTAACATACATTTAATTGAATAAAGACACTGTCTTAAAAACATGCATAATTAAAGAATAAATTCATTGTGTGTAATTGTCTAGAGTCAAAAAACCTTCTTACTTCTCAGTTCTCTATGGTATCAATAATGAAATTTTCCTTATTTTCCAAGGCTCAACCTATTTCATGTTTTGGTAATGAAGATACATTTCTCGAAACAAAACCAACATAAAAAAACCAACCCAGACAAAGAAATTCTTAGCAGCATGTGGTATCCAATTTAAATAGAAAGTACTACAGAAAATGCTAATTGGAACAGACTGGTTTCAATCAAAGCCGAAAAATTAGAGAATAGAAATATAGAGAAGGTAAAGTACAGAAACAAGATGGTTCCTTTTGTACACCAACAGCTCTTCTATTCTGAGAACAGATCTAATCTAGTAACTTCACTGAGGTAGTGAGTAATAGATGTCACAAAAATCCATGCACTTAAATATAATCTAGTTTTTCAGGTCTTCACTGAGTCAGTTTACTCCTACTTTATACATTATGCTAGCTGTCTTAGTCACCTGCTTTCCAAAACTGAAGCAGACTAGAAGCAGCATTATGAAGGTGGAGAAAGGCGATTGCTACAGGCACATTTAAGTGATCGGTACTATAAATCAGAGGAATCAAAACTGTTAGAAAAGAAAGACACAAAAGAATGGAGCTATTTAGTAAAGGGGCATGTAGCTCTCGGTGCCTCATTTGCCTACCAAAGCAAAACCATTGTTAATGATGATCATTTTGACATAAAAAATTTTTAATGTACCTCATATATCATTTAAGAAGACAGCAGTACATATTAAGTTTTAAAAAGATTTCCTTCAGAATTTATTTCAAAAATTTTTAATGCTTAGGTTTAAGCACTGTAGAAAACTGGGATATCTAGAATGACTCATTCCCCAAATATTCAGTTAGCCAGTTCTTATTAAGTTGGCCAAGCATGTTTAGTTCTAGAATACAAATCTTGGTGTACATAGTTGAAGTCCATTTATGGCACTCTAAGTTTTAAGTCTGTGTACTATATTAGAACATTTAACAAGAACAAAATATTTAACATTTTCCTAAAATATACAGAATGATTTATACAAAGATGATAGTCAAATTTTCAATTTTCTTCTATAGCTCAATTCATTAATGGAGAGTCCTAGAAACATCAACATATAAAACTTGAATTAATACTTTTAAGTATATGGCAATCACATATTTAACCAAGTATTTTTAGGAATTCTCAGTAAAGAACTAAGAGGCAAACAAAAGTATGCTAAGCAGCCCAACAGGTACCACAAAGTCCGTGCATTTTACTGACAGAAAAGCCCCTTAGCCTTCGTTCAGTCTACTTACTCTTATTTTAGACACAATTCTAGCAAGCTTGGCAATCTGGTTTCTCAGTCCACAGCAGATTAGAAGCAGCAAATTAGGAGCCTAGTGCAGGAAGCAGGTACACAAGACAGCAGCAAAAAGTGACAGCTGATAACAAGGGAAGACAGAAAAACTGAAAAACAGACATAACTCAAAAAGCATAGCAATGCAGGGTCAGGCAGTAAAAGGGCATTGTATATCTTAGTAGTTCCCATGATAGGATCTGATATTCGTAAAGATGACGAAGAGAAAGTGGAGAAATAGAAAGTACACTTTAGAATAGCTCCTGCTAAACTGTTGCAGAAATTAATGATTAAATGGATTTACCTCAGTTAACAGAAAAATTAACTAATGCAAGTTAGTCACCTGTCAATGATGACCTAAGTGAATTGTTACTGTACTTAGGGCATTTTTTTCTCCATATTTTCTCTTTTAAGATATTTGTAACTTGATTTTCTAATTCTAAGTGTCAATTACACAGATATGTTCTTATAAATAGAACTGGAAGAATAAATTAGTCTTTATGCTTTGTCTGGTTGTCATGAATGAATGGCATGTCTGCTTCAGTTCAAATAACTAGTTAGCTAAGCTATACCACAGTCTTCTGGTTCTTGTTTTGTTTGGATATAGAAACAATATACTATGATTAAACCAAATCAGTTGAGCTCTTCTTCCTATATGATTTATAGGAAATCCTAATAACTTATCAAAATATTTTGTATTTTACATTACTGATGGTGTGTAAAAGTCAGTCACCAGCGTGAAATGACCTCTAGGGTTCCTTCTGATTAACTCCATTGACATCATTTTGTGAAATGTATCAGAACTTGATTCTTTTTATGCTTGAACATTAAAAGCTTTACCACTTTTATTATGTAAATCAGAATATTACTTTTTATTTTTCAAGAAAGTGAGTTTTAAATTTTTTGACCTATTTTACTAACATATTTACTAACTGGTTACTAACATAACCAGATCTTGTTTTCAGCCTCAAAAGTTTTATTTCCTTTTTAACTATTTCTGAGAAGTCAGAAATCACAAACATCATTTAGCAATTCAGAGAATCTGGTTTTTGCTGGGAACCCTGTGACATCATTACATCAACTATACACACAGCTTTTAAATGATAGGTCTGGGATTTAAACTCAGGTCTATTCTTCTGTATTAAACCCTTAAAGTCTTAAAATTCCTTAGTAATTTGCTTTAAACTTATTTTTCCCAACCTGCTTGTCTCCAGTAACTTCAGAAATCCAACTTAAGTCAATGCATTAGAGTTCCTAGTGCGATATATTCAGATGCTGTAAGTACAAGTAGCTTTAATAAGGATTTAACTTACGAAGTCAGATAATACAGACAACTTGTGAAAACAAGCAGCCAAGTGCAAATCAAAAACCAACAGGAGTCTGACCCTAGATAGACAAGATACGTAGAGTTTTAATGAGAGCTGGAAAAAAAAAAAAAGGATTTAAAATAGATATAACTGTAACCAGATCATTTAGTGCCATGGTTTTCCAACTGTAGGCAAAGGGCAAAAATTCTTTCTTTATGAGTGACCTAAATAAATAGCCCCTTCCATGCATTCTTCCATTAAGTATACTAGGTTTAAAATAAACTATGGAAATGTTCATATTAAAAGCTGTCAGGATATTACTCTTAATAGGAATTATACTGTCAAAATACTCTCGTAAAATTTGAAAGCACAATTACAAGTTTTCCCCATAAAATATTTTTGCTAGAGGGCTTCTTTTGGATGTAGGGTGGCAGCTATTAAAATTAGTGAAAAGCCTGATAAGACAAAAGTGAAATATTCTCAGAAAAGTAACAAGAATACCTACTTATATTACATTGATTTACTTGTTTTGTTTCTGAAAGTATTCATGGCAAGAATAAAGTCCTGGACAGAGGTTCTTAGATTTTACCAGGCATAAAGATCACTTAGGTCTTTTCCCAAAATGAACAACTAAGAATGATTGGGAGTATGGCCACAAATCTGTGTTTTAAAAATATTATCTCCAAATTATTCTAATGTAGGTGGCCCCATGGAGGGGGCAGACAGAGAAACACTGACTTTTAGATTATTATAAAAGAAAATTAGGAATTTTCACATGGAAGATAATATTTTATCATGGAAATATTTTAAAAGATGACAAATTATAAAAACTACATTTAAAACAGAACATTCAATTAAAGTTCCAACCTCCTTATATCATGATTTAGAATAAGTAGAATTTCTATAAAACTAAGTAATAACTAGAGAATAAAACAGATCAGACAGAGAGGGGAAGGTAAAGCTCAAGTGGTAGAGTGCATGCTTATTAGCATGTACGAGGTCCTGGGTTCAATTCAATTTTTTCTGTTACTAAAAATAAATAAATAAATAAACCCAATAACCCCTCCTCAAAAAAAGCAGATCAAACTGGAAAAATAGAAATTGATTAAAATTAGTCTTTCAAAATTAAAAAGTTATCACCCTAGAGAGCATTGAATAAAACTGATATATTATGAAGGTATTTCCCCAAACTGGTGTGATAAAAATAATATAAAAAGGATCAGAATGATTAAACTCTAATTCTTCTTGTGTAAAGTTATAGATTAAGAGGAAAATTACCAAGTTTTTCCATAATTCTTCTAAATTAAAAGAAAAAAGGAGTTGGTAAACTAAGCAATTTAAAACAAAAGTATACTCTAAGCATTATTATTTAAGAATCTAATAGTCAGGTACAACACAAGATTTCTTTCTTGAAATTTAGCTAACTATTTCCAAGTGGTAAACTAGGCCCACCCTAAGATATTGCTCCTAAGAGCTTCATTATGGGTAAGTCCCAGAATTTCTGGCAACCGGCAGAATCACTTGTAGCACAAGGATCTCCACTATTCATATAAAGCGGAACCAAGTTTTTCCTCTGGACAAAAAATAAATTTCCTTAGATTATTAAAAAACAAAATCCCCTATGGAATACAAAAATTTACTCACTTGAAGTGCCAAGTTACAGGAATTCCAATATGTTTCTTAACACCAAAGACATACTAGATTCATCATGTAATTTCCTTTGTCAGACAGCAGCATAAATTGAGTTTTTCCTACATTTTCCCTAAATAATGTCTATAAACTATGTCAGTGCATAGGAGCTACAGGTTTTAAAAAAACAATATACTCCTGAAAATATCACTCTTTGAAAATATTATCACAACACAAAACAGAGGAGACTGAACATTTTGGAAAGCAACCCCTTTAAAGAGGTAGTCTGTAAATAAAGTATTAAGGAGACAAGGATGCTTTCCAGGAGGCCAACAGGAATTTGCCAGAATCTTATTAAGGTGGAGAGGGGGTACATCCTCAGGCTAGAAATCAGCAGCATCAGTGACTTGCTTGTGTTAATGGCACCCATAATCTCTATACAAACTGATAAAAGGAATTCTCTGCAAAGTTGGAGGTGAGGCCTTGGACTAAAGGGATCCCACTCTGACATCGTATCTTTTAGTTGCAACAAGAATAGAAAAAGATAAATACAAAAAATTGAAAGGGTAATTCCTTAAAAGGTACAGCATTTCTTTTTATAGAGATCATTAGGAAATCTTAAAATTAACTACTGAATATACATAGGAACAAGAAAACATAAGATGTTATAACTTAAGTACTTTTGAAACTACTTTTTAGTTCCAAACCCCAGTACACATCAATTGCATGAATTCAATTTGTTTTTTTATTCAGAATGTGTATCTCTGTGTTAAGACTGGTATAAACAAAAATGAAATACAAACAACTTGTTATTAATGTAATAGCTGCAGTCATTAACTGCGAGAATACAGTAAAAAGGAGTCTTACTAAATGTTAATGTTCTTGCAACAGAATTACCCCAGTCATTTTATGATAGCAAATTCTGGCAAGAAATGATAAATTCATTTGTTATTAAAGGTACTTAAAGAATTTCCAAAATGATCAGTTGTGCTGCAAATAAAACAGCAGTTTATTCAAAAGAGCCCTCACCTTTCTCCTATCTTCCTAAAAGATCTGCCATTTATAGGTAACTACTATTTTTGGATCAGATGTTCAAACCTGGGTTCTTCCTGTAAATTCACATCTTAACTTTACATATACTAAACTTACACTCATTTTCCCTTTCCAGTGGAATATCTAGTCTTGAAGCTAAAATACTTTCATAAAAAGAATAATTTAAAATCCTTCATGTAAATCTTGGTTCTTACTTTTCTTCTATCTCATTTTTATTTTCTTGCATTATTTGTTCTTCCTCCTCATCACCAAAAGTCTGTTCCTGCATGGTGGTAAAGGAGAGGGATCTAGCAGCCACTTCTGCAGCGAGGCCAGCAGTGAAGGTAAAATCCGGCGACAGGTGTAGTTGTGCCAGCCTCTGCTTGATGGAGGGCTGTGATGAGTCCCTGGGGGTTGGGTGGGCAGGGGCCAGGCCACCTACATCTGCCTGCTGAGATTCATCTTCGCCCTCAAATTGGTAATACACTCTTTCTTCAGCTCCTTGGAGGAAGACTTCATCTGTAGAACTGTCTTTATTTTTACCTTCTAGAGGGTTTTCACATAGATACTCAGTCCTACTACTTATTTCATTGTCAGTTGTGGAGGGTTTACTATTTTCCTCTTCAGCATCATTTTTACCAACTTTCCCCATATCTGAATCCACTGATGGTTCTGAATTACTTATGGGTTCCACTGGGTCTACAGGAGACAAGGATTTCAACACAGCTTCAAAGGGAAAAAAAAAAAAGAAAGGAAAAGAAAAGAAAAATAATAACTAAAAACCCAGGATTGATTTAAACTTTAATTTAAACTCCCAGTAGCTTTTTTTTCTTATTAAGAACAGTAAGTAAATAAAAGCTGAATAAAACTTTCTAGTAAAATCAATGTAAATTTATAAAACCAGAAAACTTTATGAGATAAAATGCTCGAGTAATGAAATGAGATGGGGTTTTGATGAATATTTTAAGACACCTCATATATTTTCTTATTCAAAATATTAAAGCACTGGTTCTCAAGGTGTGGTCCTTGAACCAACAGCATTAGTGCATCACTGAGGAATTCGGTAAAAACGCAAATTCTTGAGCTCCACCTTGGACCTACCGAATTAGAAATTGAGTGGGGACTGGTTATGTTTCCCAAGCCCTCCACCGGATTCTGATACACACTAAAGTTTAAGAACCACTGTGTTAAAGAATAAGCAGCATGGTTTTCACTGATAATGTGTCAGATAAAAGGCCTAAGAATAATTCAGATAATAATCCTATCGTCAACACATATATATTTACAATTTAAAACAGCATGGAAAAAAAAAATGTAACATACAATTCAACTCACTTGCCAATCACCTAACAAGACCCTGATGACAGTAAAGCCATAACTTCTACACATTTTGTAATGCCACAGAAAAATATAAAATAAATAAAACCTGCATTCCAGATCAACTATGGTACAAAGCGCAATACATAAATTTTACATCCATACGGCAGAAGTTGTCCTTTCAAGGAAAATGAAGTTTTATTTAGCCCCTCTTGATGTTAGTAGGCAGTGGGTTGCTTGCTAGGCAGTCTCTCCTCCCAGTATGAGGGGTTAGTACAATACAATATGTTATGAAGCATGACGGAAGAAAAAAAAAGTGCGTCTTGAAGATCTGGCGTTTATTTAAAAAATAATTTTGTAAAATGTGTCCATTTCCAAGAAACAGATCCCTAAGCTGCAGTAACTCCACTAGAGAAGCAGCAACAACAGAAAAAAATGGCCACAGCAGGTTCCAGTGTAGAATTTCCCTCTCTAATTCCATTCGGACTTTACCCCTGTAGGCAGAGATGAAAACAACTCTGGAAGATGTACTGAAATTTTTCACGGGAAAAGCATTTTATGGTATCATCAGGTTTTTAATTATTTTCACAAACTAAATCAGCATTATTGTCCTTTCAAATGTAAACTACCAAAAGCATATACCTGAAAAAGAAACACATTTCTCTTATCGTTATATCTTTGCCTATACTGTAAGAGGATAATTTTAAAGCTATATGAAGAAAATACTAAATAAAAAAGGATACAAGTTTATACACAATGCTATTTTCAGACTTCATGTACAGTGTTAGCCTATAAATCTGCTAATTCTTAAAGAATGCAACATATATTTGACGTTGATAGATATTCTTGATTACTGTTAATTAAACGGGGTCACATATTCCAGAAAATGCATTAACACTGTGCTAGAATATAAACCTCCAGGAGTGTGGGGATTTCTTGATCTATGTGCTAGGGATAAAGCAGTAAACAGTATCTTAAATATCTACTTGTTGAATGAACACTTTGCTGAATGGATAGTGTGGGGCATAATAAAGTACCAATTTAAGAAGACTGTAATTTAATTACAAAAACAACAAAAAATTGATAGCGTAGAAAACAATGCCTAAAACATAATACTCTTAATTTCTGATTTACATAGGCCCAATATATGAATATTAGGTTGCAGGAACTCTATTTTTACTGCTGCTTCTGGGAAGTTCTTAATCTACTATATGCTTTGCTGCTCAAGATTTCCTTTTATTCCACTGTAGTGCCCCTCTGGTGAGAGGGTCTGTAGTGCAGGAGAGGTGGCAGGACTCATGGAGGAAAGACTGGTGGAGAGGACAGCTTGGTGGAGAAGACAGAATTGTTGGTAAAGGGATCGCCATGAATGTTTTTCATTAATAAAAACAGCAAGTTTGTGGAACCATTGTCTAATTAGATAGATATAAATAGAGGAAAATATCTATATTAGACATAGTGGGAAATATAATTGGATATGATGGACATGATGGAGAGGTTTGAAACCAAGAAAAGTTTAGGTTTAATACAATAAGAAAGGGGAACCACTGTAGGTTTTTAAGATAGAGAGGTATTATCAATGTGCTGTTTGAGAAAAATCTGGAAGTTAGCTTGCAAGGATAGAAGCTATCTTAGAAGCTTGTAAGGTATTTTCTAAGAACAGCTTAGAAGAAAAAAGTACTGAAAATGCAAGTCAGCTAAGAGGCTATTATAATATATATAGCATAATCTTTTGAGGACTTGGGCTACAAAGGGGGCCACTGGGAAGAAGGAATACAAGAAATGTACATCTGGACAAAGGAAGATGGTAGGACTCCTAAGAGAAGAAAAGAGAACCATGAGGAACTTTCCAGAGTATAAGTAATCTATATAATTCTAGTGAAAAAGAGAAAGGAAAGAGAAAGAAGTTGATTTTGAGGCTCCACATAGACACATACTCTAAAATGGAAGGGAAATTCCACTCCACCTTCTTAGAAATCCATAGGAATTAATTCCTAAACTGGGAATTAGCCTGTTTGATATTGTCAAGCTTTCCCTCTTTCCCACCCCTGCCTCCCATGAAGTTCAACTAAAGAAAAGAAGGGTGGGAAATATAAAGGAGTTAAAGGCTAATCTTTGGTCATACCAAATATCCAACTTTGTCCAAATCCAGGCATGGAGACAGCATGTACAAAAGCACCTCATTTCCCCTTCTACTAGAGTGCTCAAATCAATTTAATAACCCAATGATACAGCTAAGGGCCTAGATCTCAATTCACTTGTTTTAATGGTGAACAGTTATTAATTCTGTGTTTTATTAAAGTAATTATAATGTCAACATAAAGAGAACAGAGTTTAGAATCTCAAATTGACTAAATTTGAACACTCTAATTTATTCAACTCACTATTCATTCCAAAACAAATTCAGTAAAAAAAAAATCAAATAACTGATGAAAAAAGTATGATTTCATATTCCCAATTTGATTATATATCTACTCTTTCATTGATCAAATTGATTTTGTGTCTAGAAGAAAAATACTATACTTCCTGATGAATCCCTAAAATTAAAACCATAAGAATTCTACAGCTGAAATAAGATTCACAGTTCAACAGAAAAGAATCCCTTACATTCAAATAACCTTTTACTCTGAAGTCAGTGCTTACCATGATCACTAAATAGAAGTTGCTTCCACTTCTGCCTTTCTGCCTCTGATGCTTTAAATCCCAGCACAGATTTTAGTTCTTGGAGTACCCTCTTGGATTCTTCATGCTCACGCTTCTGTCTCTCTTTGTCTTCTTGAGACAAGTAATAAAAATCATCCTTTCTGAAATCACTGTCCATATCTATATCATCTACATAAGCTTCTAATTCCTGAAAATAAATAAAAGAAAACACAATGTACTTCAAGCAAACAATTTTCTAGTAGCACTCATTTCAATCTCCAAGACTGAAAAATGAGGATTCTTGCCACAGGTCATTAAAGCACAGTTGGGCAAACAAAGCAAACATAGATAAAACTGAAATCTAAAAGAACTTACTTGATACTAAAAAGGGTTGTGGATAAGAAAGTTTAACAACTTCAATCATTATCATTCTACTCTGACACCATTCTATAGATCTAGTCAAGATTACAGTTATTAGCTCTGTCAAAACCAACCAAAATTAGCAGGGCTGGTGGTTTAGGGAGGTGGCCAGGTATGTTAGCTTTCTTTGGTAGACGTCTGTAGTTCTTTCTGACTTCTCAGGAAGTTTAGACACTATTTCTAGGATTGGGGAACACCCCATCTTATGGTTCTCCTTATCTCTAAGGCAGAGAGTAGGATCCTTGCTTACTCAGGTTTCTTTGCAGTTATGGTTCAGGAAAATGACCTGAGATCCTCTAATCAGGTGAACCTGGATCAGATCTGATTCAGAAGTTTGTTGTAAAAGAAATAAGTATCTTGAGGAATCCACTCTAGCAAGGATGGTAGCAGATGAAGTTTCCAGAGGTAGAGGTTCTAAAAAGAGTTTTGTCTGTACCCAGTGACTTAGCAGTAATGTTGCTATTGGAACAGTTCTTTTGAGTGATTTTGGTTGTTCACGCCAGCCTGGTTCAAGCCCGATTACCTGGCCCTCTGAAATATTCTGTCAGTTATACCTAATGTTTTTAAACTAATTTCTTGTTTGTTAAACTTAATAGGATTGGTCTCCCTTTACAATTAAGAATACTGAGTAGACAATATAACCCAAAGAAAAGAAGTTTTCCTCAGAATAAGCAATTTGTTGTCAACATCTGATGAAATCATTTTTAAAAAGTGTTCTTTAAAGTGAGGTATAACATACATACATGCAGCTAAATGCACAAATCTTAAGTGTACAGTATTTTTACATATGTACACATACTGGTAACCATCACTCTGATCAAGATTAAAAACATTTCCAGCATCCCAGAAATTACGTTTGCCAATGCACTAATTTTTAATGTGCTTAATCACTTTTGAGTATCTAAGAAACAGACAAATAGATATAAAGAACCAAAAAATTGGCTGGTAGATTCAATGGGTTCAAACTCAAGGCACTAAAAACTCTGGTATAAATTCAGTGCATTATACTGTGATTTCGTAGCTCATTAAAAATACAAATTCAACAACTTATTCAACAATTATCCATGTCACTTACAGAAAAAGATAGGTAAGCTTTGTACATGAAACTCTTCAGGAGAGAAAAAGCAATTTTCACCCTTACCTGCTCCTCAGGGATTGGATCTTCATCTGCAATGTGTAGGGTAGGCTGCATCAAAGGTACCACAGTACAGTGTGGGTTTTCACATGCCATTTCAGGTTTGCCTTAAAAAAAGAATAGGCCACATATAAATGAGTGAACATTTATTAAAATTAACAGGGGAGAGGGTATAGCTCAAGTAGTAGAGCACATGCTTAGCATGCATGAGGTCCTGGGTTCAATTCCCATACCTCCTCTTAAAAAAGATAAATACATTAAGTAGAACCTAATTAACCCCCCCCCACAAAAAATTAAAATTAACAAGAGTAACATCAGTAGATTTATAATTTAAATTATATCAAACTCTTCGGGGAAAAACTGTTTTTCCCCTCCTTCTTCACCTTACCATAGTATCTGGGACACAATGGATACTCTATATATTTGCTGTGAACAGTCAACTTTGTTTAAGGCACAGAAACAGTCTCAAGACAGAACATCACTCTTCCCTACAAAAAATAGACTTCAGTCTTGCACTTCACTTACACTATTTTTATTCTCAGAAGTTAGAATCAGAAATGAGTTTCATAAGTAAATAGCTTGAAAAGATCACCCAAGTGAGCCTAACTTTATTTAAAATTGGTGTTTGGCATCTAATATTGTAGCTACTCAGTCTCATATCCAGCTCTCTACCTTTTATCATTATCTCTGTACTTTACAGAAGTCAAGTTTAAGCCTCTCAACTTTTACCTTTCAAGAGTAATGATAGATAAATGGTTGGGACCAGAGTTTAGGGAGACTCTCAGCTGGTATGTGCTGGTATGGTCAAAACAAGCTAGGCTGGGATGGGAAGAAGGTGTGAATCAGCAGAAATGTGACTTAGGAGACAGCCCGTAGGGTCAGGCGATTGGTTACATATAAAGGACTGAGTAAATAAGCAAGTATATTGAAGATAAAGAGAGCCAAGCTTCTCAAAATCACAAAAGGGGAGGAACAAATATAGAAAGAGGGAAGGCCAGAATAAACTATGTGGTATTGGAATAGAACTGGAAGTACTGGTATGAACTCCTAGTTTATGACATATATGGACAGATAGAGAAATAGATATAGATGTGTGTATGTGTATACATGCAGATATATTTCACAGCTCTGTACACTGAAAAGTGGTAAAAGTTATAACATCCCAGTGGCTATAAGCATACCTAGCACCCAGATCTTGGTTTCTTGGTTATTTTCCATTAAAAGGAATGAGGGCTTCTTGGAGATAAGGCTGATGTTAGGGCTAGAGGCAAGAAAAGTATGAGACAAAGTAAAGAAGTGCTCAAAGAATGATGGTGACATGAACTATCTTGAATGTGCTCCCTCTGGTTAAACCCTGGACAACTTGAGCAACAATATAATAATAATAAATTATGATCTATTAAATGAAACAAGCATCCATACATCCATACTGATATAAATAAGTAAATGAGTGGGAAAAGGGGATGCTTAACCTTACAACAGAGTGTCAGCTAGTAAGTGTAAAAGGAAAATGGAATTAGAAAATTACCATTGCCAGCAGGGAGGGTATAGCTCAGTGGCAGAGTGCATGCTTAGCATGCAGGAGATCCTGGGTTCAATCCCCACCCCGTACCTCCATTACAAAATAATTGAATAGATAAATAAACCTGATTATCTCCCTGCCAAAAATTAAAACAATTTTAAATAAATAAAAAGAAAATTACCATGAGCAACCATCGCAGTAATACCCAATTCAAGCAAGAACTATCAATGAATGCTAAAATTAGTGGTTGAAAAAATATTAAGCTAATTTATTTTATTTTATTCATCTTGTTATACAATCTTATGAGTTTAGATAAATTCGACCCATATAACCACCACTACCACCACAACCATGATATAGAACAGTTCCATCACCTCAAAATATTTACTTATGTGGCCTCTTTATACCCTATTCCTCCCTCTGTATCAAACTCCTAGTAATGATTGATATGTTTTCTGTTCTTACTAAATTTTATCATTTTGAGAATGTCATATAAATGGAATCAGTATGTAGTGATTTGAGTCTGGTCTCTCTTGATTAGCGTAGTGCATCATCCATTTTATTGATGTATCAGTAGTTCATTTCTTTTTTATTTCTGAGTAGTATTCCATTATATTGGATGGATGTAATGGTTTATCTAACTTATCAGCTGAAGAACTCTAGGGCTGTTTCCTGATTTTGATGGTTATACTGAACGTCTGTTTTTCAAAAATGCAAACAGAAGTATTTAGGGGTAAAGGGTTTCATGTCTGCATCTTACTCTCAAATGGTTCAGAATAATACCACAAAATTTTTATATACAGATACACAGAGAGATAAGGCAAATGTGGTAGAATGTCAACAACTAGGGGATCTGGATGAAGGGTACTTAGAACTATTCTTGTGATATTCCTATAAATTTGAAATAACTTTAAAAAAAAGAGATACAACTAAAGCACTTGATTCTTAAAAAATTCAAATGAACACTTTTATTTCAAGTTGTGTACCCAAAGATACTATGAGCATTTTAGTGAGAAAAGTTTGTGAATATTTGTATCTTAATTCATACCATTATTACCTATGAGTGAAAGCCACATGTACAGAGGATTATCAAGAAATGGTTCTTGCCCTGCCCAATGATTTGGAAACAAATTTAATAATAAAGTTTAAGTGATTGACTAACATTCAACACCTCAGAGGGAGGGGTGAATGGGATGCATATTTAACACCCAGTCTTACAGTTTCTATTTATAGAAAATGTACTCAAAAGCTCTAAAGTCATATCAAAAAGTTTAATATGCATAAATATCTGCACACATTAACAATCCATAGCAAATTTATCCTTTAGGGGAAAAATTATTCACCATTTACATTTGAGATATAAAGGAAATCTACTGGTAGTATTAGTAATTCGCATGTTAACATTTTCTTTGAAAAAAGTTAAGACATTAAACAGAGTATTGCAGATTTAGCTATAAACACAACAATGACTAACTGGATGATAAAGTGTTAATCACCTTAGGCAGCAATAGAGTTTCTATATGTAAATCTAGTTAACCTCATCATTGTACAGACTTATAGCACAAGCTTAAAAATTAATATGCCAAACATTTACAATGAAATTAATGAAATTAGTAAAAATAAGTATAAAATCTGAATCCAAAGAAAAGCAGTTTTGCAGAAAATTTCAAGACTGCTTTTTTACCTAGCAGTACAAGACACTCCAATGTTACTATTAAATAATGACACAATACATTTCAGACCCTTAATAACAAATATGCAGTGCCACCTAATATAGCATTTGTATACTATTTTTGAATGAATGAAGTATTTTATCTTAAAAGCAAAATTAAATTTCTGGTCCTTGACTATCAAACCCATTATTACTCTAACTGGAAAAGAGTTTCTGGAAGTTCTATCAAAGGAATAATACTATTAAAATCTATTCATTTATTTAAGTTTTTTAAAAAGGAGCACTATAGTGGGGGGGAGGTACATAATTCAGGGAACTTTCAAATCATGTTCATTTTTCATTTACAAAAATAAGAGCCAAAACAAAAAACAAAACAAAAAAAACCCCCAAAGAACAAACAAACAAAAACCCAGCCAAGACTTTATATTCAGTGTCATATTGTACATATAAGTTCAAATTTTTTTTCTTTTAGTAAACTAAGGAATTTTGTCAAGTCATTTTCATCACGGAGACATGAAATACACCTAATAAAATCCTACCAGAGTGGAATAAACATATCTAGTAAGTGTATGCAAAAGAAATCTCTCATAGGTACCTTTTTTATCTGTATTTCCTCGTAGCAATTTGTCCACTTGAGAAATGGCCTCTTCCCAGCAATTGTTGCTTGCTTGAACATGGGGCTGAATCAACTTTAACTTCTGTTCTAAGATTTGATAAGCTTCTGATACTAGTTCCTGTGTTTCCTTAGTACAGACAAGCTTTTCAAGTTCATCTTCAAGAATTATTACCCTGAGTAATAAAGAACAACAGAAACAGATCTCTAAAATATGAAATAAAATGTATAATTCATGAGGCTTATTTAAGGAATAATCTTATATCATAAAAAAAGGTTCTGGACATGGAAGGTGGTGACAGTTGCATGATACTGTATATGTACTTAATGCCACTTAACTGTATACTTAAAAATAGCTAAATGGTAAATTTTATGTTTTATATATATTTCACCACAACTTAAAAAAATCTTATAAAAAGAGTATAATATATTTATTCAACAAATATTTCTTGTATATATGCCAGGCATTTTACAAACTGAAAGGATAAATCAAACCCATCTCCAACTTATAAGAAACTTATACCAAATCAGGGAAGTTATACACACATATATATAAATGTGATACAACATAATAAAAAGTTAAAACTAACATTTTATTTCCATTTTACAGGTGAGAAATTAGGTCTAGAGAGTTGAAGAAAGTTGCCCAGGTCATACAGCTGGTGAGCTATAAAGCTGGGCTGAATCCAGGCACAAAATGACAGAGAAATAAAGATAAGGTTGTAAGAATTCAGAAGAGGAAGTTACTACCAGCTGTGCGTAGAGACAGGGGACAGCTAAGGAAGAGTTACTTTTGAGGTACACTGAAGGATGGATAAAATCTGCCCACGTACAAAAGGTAAGGAAGGTCATTCTAGATGGTACGTGGGAAAAGGCATTTATGCAGTTTGGCTGGACCGAAGGAATGGAGTGAGCAATAAAGACAGAAAGCAGACCGTAGTCAGGTTATGGCAAACTCTTTCCAAAAAATGGTTTATACAGATTTTAGACTAAGCTGCTACACTCCAAAACCAGTGAAGATTTCCAGTTAAGTAAGAAAGCAAATATACGCCTCAGAAACATGAACTGGCAGTGAGCACTCTGGAGGCTGGGAGAACGTTAAAGGGTTAATGCCCTCGTGTAGGCAAGGGAGACTGGGCATAGCGAAGGGGACAAGGGAGAGGGAGGAGTGACATGCCAAACAATTTTTTAGATAACACTTTTAATATCTGTGTGTGGCAGTGCTAAAGAGCAAATCAGCTATGATGGTTTGTGACTGATTTATTCTCTACTGAAAATATTTTGAAAGGTGACATATATAGCATATATGGAATATTTAATTTTTAAACAGGAAACATACTTCCCAAGATCATCCACAATCCCTGACCAAGGTACAAAGCCCTTCTTTGTCATTTCCCCATCCATTGTGACTCCTTCTGAGTCATCTTCCCTAGTGCTAATAATGCATTCCATCATGCCCTGTATATTTCTGGGTCTATTGCCAAACATTCTTTATAGACCCTGGCTTTGCCTAACACAACCATTTCACTGAAAGTCTGTTTTCCCCTCATGATGATCCCACTTTTGCCACCCACTCAAGTAGAGATTGCCCTATCTCCCAAATTCCCTGTGGGAGACAGGAATTTGCTTTCTTAGAACAGCAGCAAATGAACACAGAAACATCCTAGCCTCAGTTTCTTATTTTTCCCCTATGTCCTAACCTTTACATCAACCTTATAACCTATCTCAGACCTTGAACTGGTGGATAAAAACTTACCTTCCTAAAATGTCTTTCTGACTTTAGTTTCCTCTCCTTGTATATCACGTCCTTCTTCACTCCAGTAAACTAGCCTCTTGATTTCCAAGATGTCAAGTCCTTTTCACCCACTTTCTTATCTTACAAAATCAAGTGTTGCCTCCCCTTCCACTTCTTGCCTGGTATCCAAGGTCAAGTATATCAACTACAATCTTCTCAACTCATTAAATTTTGATGACCTTGCCCTGATTACAACACAACGTAAACCCAATCATTAATTTGATCCAGTCCTATACTATGAGTATCTGTTACAGAAAAATTTCACTGGAATGACTAGACCCTACATTTTACTAAGGCAGAGTACCAACAATACCACGCAAAGTACAAAATCAACAAATACAAACTATGGGCCCTATGTTTTACTATTCAGTTGAGGCCAAAAGAAAATGTTCTGTGCCCAGAAAAATGTCCAAACCTGCTTTAATTTATTCAGAAAAATAGCAATATATTACTCTTTAACTATATATAACAATACTTATAATTTACTGTTCCAGTGCCAGTAAATGCTTCTCTTAGATTGTAGGTTCCAGTTTAAGAGCCCTACTTAAAAGAGTTAAAACAAGCTTGCACTTTGTATACTTCTCCATTTCAGCTCTCAGAATGAACGTGTTTTTGTCTTACATTTCTAGGTTTTCTGTTGAAATCAGGAAAAGTAAAAACTATAAATGACCCTCCACCCCCATTACAGTCCTTATAATCACTATTTGTCTGCTACATTTGTAGCTATACACCATCCTTCGAGCTCCAAGTCTCAATTTTGCTGTTTCTTTTTAGCTAGGACACAAGCCAACAACTGCAATGGCACAAGGATGAAGCCTGCTGATCACGGGGACATTTCCTTACATGACTTCTAAACTTACTCATTCAGTAATGCTTTCAGATGGAGCTGCAGGCTGCGTACTGCTGTGTGAACATTACTCAGTTCTCTTGACTTCTGTTGAGTTTTAGATAAACGCTGGGGTCCTGACTGGTGCTGAGTTTCAAAGTACCGATAGAACTCATAGCTGCGCTTAAGCTCTTCCAAGCAGGCAGAATGAGCATGAGGTAGACCTTGAGTCACATCAGATAAAATACGATGAGGCAAAAGTGCTGGAGTAAGTAAGGGCCCAGGAGGTGAATTAGCCGTAGAAAGTAATAGGGCTAACCGTCTGAAGAACTCTGAACTCTGTGCTACCCAGAGTTGGAATAAAACCTAAAAAAAGAAGAAGGAAAGAAAGGAAGAAAGGACTAGATCAATAAAAAATTCAACACAAACTTGTTTATCTTAACTTCTGGTTTAAATTTTTCACTTTATCCTACATAACGAATATAGCTGAGCTTGAACTAACCTAAGGCTAATGAAGAATATAACATCAAATAATGTAGTCATGGCTCATGGGAACTTCTGATCCCAATATAGCAGCTAATGCCAGTATATAATTTAGTACAGTTCTACCCTAAAAGGGGAGTGTTGATAGAATGAGACATCTATTAGAAGTTAATGCTCCTTGATGAATTATTTTAAAAATTTATGAAAAGGAGAAAAAGAGACAGTGGGAATGATGGACCTATTTAAGTCCACAGAAATGGGTCATTGATGAATCCACAGTTTGGGGCTCAAAATTACACCATGTTTTGGCCTAGGAAATAGCTAACAAATAGCATAAAAATCAGTCCCACAGTGATCATACTCAGGAATGTCTGTCATGAGGATCTACAACACCCATTCTCGAAAGATACACCGCGACTCCAGACAGCAAAGGATTTCTCCAGTCCTATGCAAGAGGACATCAAACAAACAAGTGAACGAGGAAACAATCTAGCATGAACAAGAGTTAGCAAACAACAAAAAAGAGGATTGAACCACTTTGGATAATATAGATTCTAATTTTTTATAACCATGAAAATGGACATTATTTAAACTTTTATTAAATGAATTTTAAAGTTATGGAAATAATAAGATAATTTAATGTAAAGCTATTTTACTATTAACTCATTTTTTAAATGAGCAAGGCCAAAATTCCAAATCACTAAAGATATACTACCTAGGAATTCCTAAATATAAATACAAGCTTATCTCACAAGTCTTCTTATTTAACCGT
Source organism: Vicugna pacos (assembly GCF_048564905.1). Taxonomy (NCBI): domain Eukaryota; kingdom Metazoa; phylum Chordata; class Mammalia; order Artiodactyla; family Camelidae; genus Vicugna; species Vicugna pacos. The sequence continues at coordinate 35,219,129 of NC_132998.1, forward strand.
TAGATTTTGTTACTACAACGATTTTTATTCCTTTATTTGTTCATTCAGCAAATATTTCCTGAGCACCTACGATGTGCCAGGCAGTATTCTGGGTACTAATATAGCAGAGAGTAAAACTGAAAAATAACCCTGCACTGATGGAGCTTATATTCAAGTAGGGGGCAATAGATAATAACAAGTAGAAGATAATTTTTTGGCTGATGGGGTATGGGGAAAATATATCAGGAAAGGGGAATGGCAAATGTGTGTTTGTGGTGTACATGTGGGAGAAGGATAGGGAGAGAGAAGCGGAGGGAAAGAGGGGTGGCCAGGAGGGTCTCTAAAAAAAGTGCCATCTGAAGGAATTGAGCCACCATGAGAGAAGGGAGTTCCGGAGAGCAGGAGGTTCAAGCGCACAGTCCTGTGGTAGGAGTATACTTGGCACACCTGAGGAATAGCCGGGTCCGTGTGGCTGGGGCATAGTCAACGAGCGGGAGCAGGATAAGATATGAAGTCAATGAAGTAACCCTGGTTTTTACTCTAAGAGAAGTGGGGAGCCACTGAAGGGTTCTAAGCAGAAGAGTTCTAACATCTGAGTTATGCTTTAACAGGATCATTATGGTTGCTATGTTGAGAGATAGGGAGGTGAGTAAGTTAGGAGGTTACTGCAATAATCCAGTTGAGAGTTAATAAGGTAGCTCATACCACAGTGGTTAGGGGTAAGAGGTAAGCAGAGGTCAGACTCTGGATATATTGTGAAAACAGAACTGACAGAATCTCTTGACAGTTTGTTTATGAGGGTGAGTGTTAACAAGGATCATTCCAGAGTTTTGGGCCACAGCAACTTATAAAACAAAGTTGGCATAGGTTACTGCCATTTTAAGAAAGACTAAGTTATTACCTAATCACTACCAAATTATCCAATTAAACCAATTCAGAAATATATGTTTGTTTTTTTTTTCTGTTTGCTCTTTGAATAAAGGAGGCTGCTCTGGATGAGAAGATAACCATAGTTTAATGGGCAATTAGGAAATTTTGATTTAAATCATTTTCATAAGATGTAGATTTATTTTTTAAAGCAGGAAATATACTAATTTATAATAGTAATAATTTAAAAACTAGTTAAAATTTTACACAAAGAATAAGAGCTCTGTACTAAATATTTCACACATGTCTCCTCAGGATGCAGTTAGGAAGTTGCTTTCCTTTCCAAAGACGCTGCACTTGCTATTATTGCTAAGCTTTCCTGAGGGAAGATATGTAAACAATTAAAAAATACATATTTTCTTTATAGGATATAATGAAGATTACAAAGGAAAACAAAAGGCCCTGATTTATGTATAAACCATCTTTCACTACATTTTTAAAAAACCTTTAATTAGTCTTGTTCTTTTGAGAAAGAATTTTCTTTTAAAATTTAACTTACCAAAAAAATAAAATAAAATAAAATAAAATTTAACTTACAAAATCCATTTTAAAATTCTTTATCTGAGTATAATGGCAACTGTACAAGGTAGCACTACACAGTTTTTGAATACTACTGGGGTTTTCAGCAGTTTATAAACTCTATAAATCTCAAGGCTTCTTTTAGAGTCCAATATTCTTGGTAACACTACAACAGAATCAAGTTTGGTTATAGACTAGTTATATGTTAAAATAAAGCAAAATTAAAATACTAAAGTTTGTCTGATTTTCAAAATAACATGGGTGAGCAAAAAGGATCCAGCTACAACCAGCATCACTGCTGGTGGGGTGGGGAGATAACAAGTGAACAAGTCACACATTTGGGAATAGGTCATATTCGATGCAATTTAAAAAATCAACTAGCATTTATTAATCACTCACTCTGTCTCAGGCATTGCACTGGCAAATGTTTAATTCTTTAGTGATAAGCAAGATTATCCATCTTTATGAACACAGAAACAATGAGTTGCTCAACACCACATCAGCAGTCAGGTGATAGGTTAGAGTCAAACCTGGAAAGTCGGATTCTAGGGGGCCCACTTTTTCTCTTTGCTGCCTATACTTGGGCCAAAATGTAATTCAGGATTTAATAAGCTTTTTAAAAAGTATAGAGAAATAGAGAAATCACTGAGACATCTTGATGAGTAAACAAAGATAATCTAAACAGGAAATGAAGAAATAGGATCATAATTCTCCAATTCCTTCTTAAGAGTAACTGCTACTACCATTTTGACTTAACCATTATACAACAAGCCCTGTTGTAGGCATTTTGTATGTCTTTTCATTTAATCTAACAATTTGTAGGTCAGGTATGATAACCCTTTTTTAAAAATAGATTATGTATGTTCAAAGAATAACTCACTCAAGGTCAAATGGCTATTAGTGTCAGAGCTAAAATATAAACCTAAGTCTGATCAATTACAAAGTCCCTGCTATTTCTTCAGTAAGAATCTCTCAAATTGTCCTTTGAAAATAACTTTATTTCTATTACAGAGTAAAGCATGGTCACTATACTGAATTTAGAAGCAAATGGAATTACTTATAGTGCATCCACCCTAGAGAGTAGCTATTGGTATCTTGGTATTTTCTCAGTCTTTTTTAAAAAACAGCTGTGGCCATACTGAATATACATTCATGTAGCCTGAATAAGCAACCTGGTACATAAAGCTTTACTATATTTGAAATCACTTCCTTCAGAAAGATTTGCAGAAGTGGAATTACTGATTCAAAGTATATATCATTTTTAAGGCACTCTAGATGTCAAATTGCTTTTTGAAAGAAACTTAAGAGAACTAAGCAGCCTTGGTGAGTAAGAGATGATGGCAGCGAGGACTAGAATGGTGGGAGAGGACATGAAAAAAAGTGAATGAGTTTAAAATATATTTTGAAGGTACAACTGACACAAAAATCTACTGAAAGCCTAGATGTGAGGGGTAAAGAGGTAAGAAGGATGGTACCCAGGTTTCTAGCTTAATAAGTTGTGTGGCGCCATTTCTTGAGATGGGTTAGAATGAGGTTAAGAATAAGTCAAGGCAAGTTTCAAGTAACAGGAAAGAAAAGCAAATAGGAGAACTAGAACTTTTATGTAGATCTGAAAATTTTAAAGATGTAAAAGCTTATACAGTTTCAAAACAAAACAGACCTTGAAAAATATACTGTCACATATACTTGCACTGATTTCCATGGTTACCAAGTTTTAAAGATTAGAAATAAAAATAAAAATAAATATAAATATAAAAATACTACTGGAAACTTACAATACAGTTTTTGTAACATGCTTTATATTTTTTTCATGTTATTTTTTCTACTACTAACTCCCAAGCAATTCACCAAATGAATATACCATAAATCATTACCAATCTCGTATTAGTGAACTTTTAATTTGTTTCCAATATTTGCTGCTGTAGTAATATTATGAACATACTTTGAGTATATCTTTGTACTTTCTGAGATGAATCTATAAGTTTAAAATTGTTGGCATAAAGGGTACATACCTTTGTGAAGACTGGTGTTAATTGCTAAAGTGAAGCAGTTTATCCTTGGCAAAATGTTTACTTAATTGCTTTTATTTGTTTCTTCCATTACTAAAAAGATTAAATTTTTATCATATTTATTGGCCATTTCTAGTTCTTCTTTTGTGAATTGGCAATTCATGCACATGACCTATCTTCCAATAGGTTTGACATACCTTAGCATTCTTTATATAGAAAAAAATTCAAGCCCTTTGTTATAAATCATTGCATTTTCCCCCGAACTTATTTACATTTAAAGTATGCAGTAGTTAAAGTTTAGAAGTTTAATTCTTACGTAGTCAAATATATCCTTTTATGTGGCTTTTAATATCAGAATTAATTCTTATTTAAAACAAGAATTTTTTCATATATTTGGAGATTTTCCAAGAGAAGATGTAAGTCTTATAAGTTCTTTACCCATGCTTGTCAAAACAAATGGCTAGTAAATAAAATTATTCATGTTGGATTCCTATTACTATTCTCATTTATCTTTAATCTCTAATTTAACGCAGGAAATATGTTATATGTTTTAGTTAGAATTTTAAGTATTTTGATATCAAAATATAAGGATCTCCTCATCCAATCTTCGTGATGCTCTGTCTTTAAAGGCAGCTTCAAATACATCAGTAAGGCTATTATAGTAATGGCACCCAGCAAACAATAAAAAGGCACAGGACAGGGGCACCATTTATGTTCAGAAAGCACAGGCACAATCAAATGCATCTATCTTTCTTCTTCAGCTCCTCCCTTCCACAAATGGATTACCTTCAATGCAGGCAGGCTGAAGCCATCTGTAAGGTTATGTGCTTCCTCTTCTGAAATCTGCTCTTCACTAAGTCCAAGGCCCAGCTCCTTAAAAGGCACCACACAGATGTAGTTGGTTACATTGTCACTCTCAGAGTTCAGGGGGTAGGTTAAATTAGGTTAAGGCAATCAACAAAACTGTTTCATTAAAACATAAAGGGTACAACAAGTCTTCAAAATACCTTTACTGATCTTCTGAATTCTGACTGAGGAAATTTATATCAGATTTTTTAAAAAGAAACTAATCTTAAAACCTAATATATTAATATACCTCAAATCTTACAGGATACTTCAGAATGAAATATCTTTATATCCAAAGAATTAAAAGTTAACTCTTCATAAGTGCTAAAGTGCTAATTTAATTATTTTTGACACCTACCTTTTGAAACTGTTTTATGTACTTTATTGTATCATGGCTCTGCACATCACTAGCTGACCATTATCTGAAAACATACAACTACTGATACAAGTGACACTAAACCTTTCTATCTAGCTTGTTTGACATAGACTGCTGTTCTATTTCTGCCTTCCTCTTCCTCGTGGGCATCTATCAATGTTATTATGATTCCCACCCTCACCCCCTGTTTTTGTAAAGAACTATATACATATCCCCATGTACACACACACTTATGTATCTTTTTAACATTCAATTTTTGTGCTTTTTTTTTTCATTTAACAATATAATTTGGATATCATTCCACAATAGTACATCAAGAACTTTTATCATTTTATTAGAGCTGTGTATTTTTCATTGTTTCCATTTACAACCAGGTGTTTTATTTATTTATTTATTTATTTTTTGGAGTGCTGGAAATTTCCATATCTTTTTTTTTTAACATTTTTTATTGATTTATAATCATTTTACAATGTTGTGTCAAATTCCAGTGTTCAGCACAATTTTTCAGTCATTCATGGACATATACACACTCATTGTCACATTTTTTTCTCTGTGATTTATCATTAACATTTTGTGTATATTTCCCTGTGCTATGCAGTGTAATCTTGTTTATCTATTCTACAATTTTGAAATCCCTATCTATCCCTTCCCACCCTCTACCCCCCTGGTAACCACAAGTCTGTATTCTCTGTCCATGAGTCTTTAGATTCCACATATGAGCGATCTCATATGGTATTTTTCTTTCTCTTTCTGGCTTACTTCACTTAGAATGACATTCTCTAGGAGCATCCATGTTGCTGCAAATGGCGTTATGTTGTCAGTTTTTATGGCTGAGTAGTATTCCATTGTATAAATATACCACCTCTTCTTTATCCAGTCACCTGTTGATGGACATTTAGGCTGTTTCCATGTTTTGGCTATTGTAAATAGTGCTGCTATGAACATTGGGGTGCAGGTGTCATCCTGAAGTAGATTTCCTTCTGGATACAAGCCCAGGAGTGGGATTCCTGGGTCATATGGTAAGTCTATTCCTAGTCTTTTGAGGAATCTCCACACTGTTTTCCACAGTGGCTGCACCAAACTGCATTCCCACCAGCAGTGTAGGAGGGTTCCCCTTTCTCAGGTGTTTTATTTTTTAAATGGAATTCTTTTCATTACATACCTAATCTCCAGTTTTTTAATTCTTCCTGGGTCAGTTTGAGATCTGTATTTTGATATGAAATGATCCATTTTTCCTTACATATTCAAAGTTGTGGCACAAAGTTGCATATACTATCCCATTATAATAATTTTAATTTCTTCCGTATCTGTGGTTACAACTCTGTTTCATTAAGAATCTTATGTATTTTCTCTCATTTTACTTCCGGCAGGCATGCAAGAATTTATATACCTTATTGATCTTTTCAAAGAAATAACTGGTAAATTCTTTTTTAATTCCTTAAGTATTCTTGTATGGAGAATGTGATCTGGCCCCTGCCTACCTCTGAATCTCTTCTCATACTCCAACTCCCAACTTATACTGTGCTCCAGTCTTGGAGTACGATGGCCTTCTTTCTATACTCCAATCATGGTAAATTCATTCTGCCACAAGATTTTTATACTTGTTGGTCCATGTGACTGGAATTTCATCTATGTTCTCACGCAAACCTCAGTTTAAATTGAAGGACTTCCCCATCATCCAGTCAGAAACAGCAAATCACTCTCTATCCTATTCCCCTGGGTTTTATTTCTTTCTTTACAGTAAATATCTGAAAATCTTCTGTTCATATATATAAACTATCCACCAGAAGGAAAATTCCATGAGAACAAGGATCTTGTCTATCTTGTTCATTGCTAGGTCCCCAATATCTAGGTAAGTGACTGTCACAGGGAACTCATAACAATTTGCAGTCTTCATTAGGACCCCCTCACCCTGCCACCCCTCATGAAACTATAAGCTCCCTGAGGCAGGAACCATGTCTATTATGTTGAGCACTGTATATCTAGCAACTAGCGTAATGCGGAATAATATTCACTGAATGAGTAACTACTTGCAGTTAACATGCCACACTGTCATACCTCCATTTCTTTCCGTATCTTTGCTTCCTGCTACTTGGAAGGCAGACTCTTATCCTCAAGGCCAACTCCTACTCATTCCTTGCGAACTGACTCAGGTGTTACTTTCCTGAAAGCCCTCTCTGACCAAGTACATTGTCTTGCTATGTTGGAAGGCACTCTGGGCACTTAGAGTTTATTATAAATACCCACTTACCTACTGACTATGCTAAAAAGTCTTTAAAAGTAGGTAGTAAAAGTTTTTGCTCTGTCTTCCTAGCACAGAGCAGGCAGGTATTTAGGCAGTAAGGGAACTGAATGGACAGGTCTTGACTAAAATGAAAAGTGCTTTCTCTCAATTCCCAAAGAAGTAGTATAGTACAATACATGTGTGTATAAATCTAGATAAAGTAAATATATACATAGAAAAGGTTTTAAAGTCCTAAGTCCTACAGTCAAGACATACCTTTACCTCTTACTAACTGTGTGACACTGAACAAATCAGAGATTTTATTTAGTATTCTTATGAAGTGGAGATAAGAAAATCTAGCTGGAAAGGATATAAGGATATAATGACAGAAAATAAAGCACTCTGTACACTTTTGAGTATTATCAGTGCTATAGTACCCAGCATACAGAAGGTACAAAGTAGTCTTTGCATTCTACTTACTCATAACTTATCTATGAATTTTAACTAAAGATTTCATATACTTTATTTTCTGACTAACAGAACTAATTTCCTGATTTAGTAAATTTAAGAGGCATACATTGTCATGCAGTCTTTAAGTGCTTATTATACAACAGACACTGTCTAAGCACTTTAAATGCAGTAATTCATTTGATCTAACAAAAACACATTTAGGAAGATTATGTTATTATTGCCATTTTACAAATGAATAAAGCAAGGTACAAAGAGTTAAGAAACCTGTTTACAGTCACTGAGGCGGCAACTGATACAACCAAAATTTAGACTTAGCCAGTCTGACTCTAGAACCTCTGTTTTTTGAAAGGGGAAGGATTTCCTGTTGCCAGTTTATTTCCGTGACATGAAGCAAATTTGCCATGTTCAGTAATTTTTTAAAGTGTCAGACTAAGTGAAGCCAGGTTCTAAAAGACTTTATTCTTTGCAACAGTAAAGGGAGGGACTTCAAGTTTTTTCCTTGTTAAAAATGAGCCACATGAGAGCAGAAGAACTTTCTTCCTGTCTATTATTGTCATTCCCCCGGAATGCATTTCCAGTTTTAAAATAGAAGTGATGATGGGATGATGGAAATCAGCTTCAAAATAGTCAATGTCAGGTAACAGTTAACTTTTACAGGATGCAGCTATAATATCTATATTCAGGACTCTGGAAACATTGCTTATTCTGACGCACAGACAAAAGGATATTTTTTCAGCATATATAGGGTAGCTAGCCTTGCTGCTTGAAAGTTGACTCTTACAGTTCTGTAGACAGCTTTCCGAAGACCGATGAGATGCTGACTGGGATGCTGTCCAGCTTTATTAAATGAGCAAGCAGCACTGACCCTGTCAAGCAAACTTGAAAAGTAAAATGTGATACAACTGTACAGGTGTCCTAAAATTTTTGTTTTCTAAATCCACAATTCTATTAAACTTAGGGGGAAAAAAATCCCTTTTCATGATTTTCATTAGAAAATGATTATAAATATCCCAACTCAGGTCTCATAGATATTTCTCTGACACATAAATAGCCACCAGAAAAAACACAAATAATAAATTAAAATCTCAAAGAATAAAGGCTTCCTCTGATATGGGGAAACAAAGAATTTTAATTGAAATATAGTAGAAATGTGGAATACTTAAGTAAGAAACTATAACTTTTTTATATAGACACTCTCCCTGCTAGAATATACTAAAGTGGCATTACTTTACATTTAACTTTCAAAACTTGTATCTATAGTAACTATGAAAGCCTTAATTATAAACATTTTCACATTCTTAATATGCATTAACATGTTCATCAATCATATTTTTGGTCATTTGTACAGAACAAATACTGTATAGAAATACATTCTGTACATTCATAAAAGTAGGGTAAAATGACTTACCCACCTGCAGCCACTGGCACTTACCTACTCAAAATGAAGTAGGGGACGCAGAAAGATAACAGGACCAGTGGCGAACAGGGGAATGCAAGTAGAAAGGCAAAGTAAGGGTTACTATGTAGTAGCACAGCTACTCTCAAAACTGTTCAAGAGGAAGCACATTTCATAGCACTTTCCAAAAGATAAATGGGGAGGACCTATTTGCAATAATGCCATATAATGTTTTTATAAATAAAACTATGAATGATTTCATATTACACAGTTGTCAGATGAGATTTTTCACCTAACCAGTAACCTCTCCTAATAACAAAACAAATTATTGGAGTTTATAAATTCTTACACTATAACCACAAATTTATAAAATTAAGACATCTAACTCAAAATTTTTAAAAATGTTAAACCAAACTAAAATATATTCAGGCATTAAAGATCTATAAAAAAACAGGACAATAACTGATAGGCTTATTTTAAAATAAAAGAATAAGGCAAAGAAGGGTTAAGTTATTTGTTAGAAAAAATTGAGGGAGAATAAAATAGGACTCATGTTTTCAATATATGGACACGACTGTTTGTGCTCTATGCTTTACTAAATCAATCTTAAAAATAAAAGTATTTCTAAAAAATTATGATTTAAAACTTATTGTCATATTTTTTTAATCTATTTTCCAGTTAGATGGAAACAAGTGAAACACAATTTTTCCCAGCATTTCGTCTGCCTGTCTTCATTTGAACAGGTAAGTCAAAATCCAGAGGGAAACCACTAGCCAATTTTAGCTCTTCATGCCAAGTCTATACATATAGGTCAAAGTGGAACAATGACAAAAGGAACAGAATCCCCTGTACACACCTAAGCATTAACTGGACACACAGCCACTCTGCTTAACTAGTCAGCCCTCTTGATAAAACGCTGTGCAAGTCAAGAGTGAAAAGTAGCTATTACTTACTCTTACTGTGATTTTGAACTTTTAAAATTTGACACAACTTAGTATTCGCTAGGCTCTATCAACAAGAAGTGAACTTTAATTACAGTGAAAGGACAAAAATTAACAGACACTGAGGACTGTTACATTTTGAATTGAGCAGAAAGAAAAGTTATAAAACCTCTCTTATGTCAGGATTTTTAAACATTTCAGAACACAACCAAGTGAAGAATGAGATGACTACTGGAGAGTTTTCCATTTCTTTGTTTCATGATGTCCCAAATACAGCTTTTATGTCAAGATTGTTTAAATACTACTCTAGAGCAGAGCAGAATGAAAGATGCAATGACCATTAAAGGTTGTTCTGGCCCTCCTCCTTTTCATGATTTTCCAGATACAGCTAATTAAGAGCAATATACTTTGCCAAATACTTACTTTCTCCCACCTACAGGTTGCAGAGGTTATGAGCTGTATACGTTATTAAATACACTATAGTACAACCATCACCTGTGAGCATTTAGATGGCACCCTCGTGTATAGGAAACAGGTTTAGAATCAGATGGAATGAACTTGAACTTTTGCTCTACCACTTACAATTGTATGTCTTTAGTTGTATGCAAAATTGTCTAGCATAGTTTATAGAACATAATCAATGTTCAATAAACACAACTTTGCCTTTATTAATAGAATAAATAGCCTGTCTATCCAGTAGCTTAATACACTTAACAGTTATACCAGTGAATATTTAATTTCCTGTGAGAATATGAAATATCATTATTTGCATGATATTCTGAGAGTATCAGTGCCATAATATCTGTTAATATTTACCAAAAGAGTATTATTAATACATGGTAAGATTTTTCAAAATAAATTCACGTCAGATACATTTATCATTTAAACTGAGTAAAGCGAGCATCTGACAGGGAATAAAGGGAACAAACATTTATTGCATAACTATTGCATCCTAAGTTCAAGGTTCTCTATTATATATGTATATTATATGTGAGGACTCTCTATGTATTATATCATATAATCACGTGGTATTACGCAGAAATAATCATGATTCTCAAAGCACTTTGGTTTCTCAAAGTAGATTAGCAGAAGCATACTACTTATTACATCCAGCATATAATGTATTTTTTCCTTCACTTAGCAGTTAATAGACTTTAATAAATGCTTTAATAAAAGAGAAACCTACTTTTTTCCTGTAAATTCAACACAGAAATTAAAATAGGCAATAAATATTCAAATTCAACCATGTAGTGGGAAAGAATTATTTTAAAAATAAAATGAAAAATGAACTCACAGTGTAAATCCTCTGGAAATGACTTCAGTTTCTTGAATGAGACGTAAAGCTTTTCTCACGAGATTAGTAAAAGCTCGGCTATTTGTTGCTATATCTTCCAAACGGACACTGTGTTTTTTTAGTGTTACTTGTAGTTTGGCTGTCCTCCATAATCTCAAAACTCTTATGATCAGATAAACAAACAGAATTACTCCCCATACCAGCCAGGAAGACACAATCCACCAAGTGGGAAGCACAACGAGCAAACTAATGAAGGCAAATAGCACTGAGATATCCCTAGAACAGAGAAGCCAAGAAAATTACAATCCATCAGTCTAGAGAAAGATGAGTTACTTTAGTCAGTAGTTTAGGTTTTCTAAAGTAGATAAAATGCTAGCTTCTTTATAAAGTATGACTTTAAAAATATGACATTTTAGAAAGCAATGTGAAACAGTTAAAAAATATCTGGCAACTAGACAATGGTGCTTAGGTAGTAAAATCTAAGCTAGTAAGTTTAGGTAAAGGACATAGATATATGTCTTCTGAAAAAACTTTTTGTTTTAAAGATATGTCCTCTTTAACCTAAAAATAAATTATAGATTTTAAAATCCAATTTTACAAATATAAAAGTAAAAAAATCTTTAATTTCCCCTAATTTTTAATACTAAAATACTCCAATATTTGAAGATGTTATGAAGTTCTTTTCCCTAAAATCAGACTTTATTTGTGCAAAAACATACTATTCTCAAGAAAATAGACACATTTTTCTAATTAGAAATAATATATACTTAATGAGTAATTATTTTGAATAAAATAATCTAATTGAGTATCCATACTTACTGCAGACTATAATATAAACAAGCTTTGTTCTTTTATACTGTTTAACTGAAATAAAAATATGTATGAAATTTTTAAAATTTAGGTCAATTACAAATCTATAGACTAAAATATAACTTTCAAGCAATGAAGGCTTTGATGAAAATGTATGTATGTATATGTATGTGTGTGTGTATATATATAAAAGAGGTAAATATAGGGGAGCTGTATCTGAGGATATCTGAAAAACAACATCAATGATACCTGAAGACAGTTATGGTCAAACTATAAAGAAAATCACATGTAGGAATGCTTCTTGATAAGTATTTGTCTGCCCTAATTTCCCTTGAAATCCTTTACTGTTAGATGATATTGCTAATATCATAAAGCAAAATCTCTTCATATACTTTTCTGTATTTATGGCAAAGTCTAAAAGTATTTATAGGCCTCATAGTTGCTTAATCACATTTATGGCTAAAGGAAACTTGAAAGTAAAGTTGTAAAACTCTTAAAACCAATGGTTTCTTCTAGCAGCTCCTTAAAGTTCTTTTATTTTTAATGGATACGATGCTTTACTTCATCATGATATCTGAGTGACTATATATTTAGAAAACATGATTATTTTGCTACTTGCTACAATATGAAGCATGTCAATGTGACAGGAAAGACAGATAAATTCAGAACACTGAGGCCAATGAATGTTACTGCTGTATAACTTGAACAGTTCAAGAAATAATTTAGTTCATTTAATAAATTCCTACTTTAATAGGGAAAGGATATTAACAGTTTTGTGTGTGTGTGTATGTGTGTATATATATATATACTTTTTTTTTTTTAAGATTATGGTCTGAGACTTCTGTATTAGCCCCAAATACTGCAAGTGGTTGACAAGTTTTATGATAGTCTGAATTGCCTAAGTTCCCTATGAGCTCTTCTCAGCCAACAAAGCAAGAATCAACTATTTACCTCCATGTCCTATCCTGTCCTTGGTATCTCCACAATGTGATTATGATATAATCTGTTAATTGTAAAGAAACATAAAGAACTGGCTAGGACTTCATGCACAAATGTATGTAAGGTATGTGGGCAAGAGAGAATCTTTTTGGCAAATGTTACACCTACTTGTTAGGTTGTTAAACACAGACCTAATTATACTGAGTTGAAAGTATATAATAATCAAATTGGATTTTTTTTTCTAGTTTCACTTTTAATAGTATTTACTTTAGAAAGTTACCTTTTTTTTTGTAGCCTCTGACATATCATTACATTAATTACAATGCTAAATGTTTATAATGCCTTTACAATAGAGAGCATGATGATAGATTTCCTCTGCTAATACTCTATATGTAAGCAAAGGATAGACATTTTCTGGACAGTACCAAATATTAGGGGTTGCCAGGGAGCAAAGTGTTGGAAGGTGTCCATTTTCCTGTTGTTGAGGCTGCCCTGCACACAGGATACCGGGATCAAGCAGCTCAATCAGCTCCACATCCTCTTGTAACAGGACTTCCTGTTGCAGGATGGTATGTAGTGAGTCGAGTCGGAATCCAGTATCCTTGCCATTAAAAGACAGGAAGAGAAGTATTAATACACAGCATAATTTTGTATTAAATACTAAGCTCCTACCATGCTAATAAAATTAGAGGTGTTTATTTTCATTATAGACTCCAACAAGAGGAAGCAATAATCTATTTTCAGTATGACGTATGGGGTTTTATTTTCACTGTAAATGTGAAACAATAAAGACTGAGGCAGACATTACTGAGCCACTGGAAGTGAAATATATGTTTTTTAAAGAGATATGAAGTAATTACAGATTAATAAACCTGTTGAGTTAAGCTTAATTAATTAAATTGTTGGAAAACAATATGGAAAATATAATTCTGTAACAGAAGATGCTGTCCCTGGATACTGTAATGATATAGTCAATATCTAAGAATTACATCAGCAAGATCAAGGCTTTCTAAAAATGGACATTCGGATATTAAAATATATCATTAAGGAACATAATACAAAATGACACTAATGTGTGCATAGCACTTTATAGTTTACAAAATGCTTTCACATATATCAGCTCATTTATTTCTCCCTCTTTTCCTTTTATCCATCTATCAAGGAATACCTTATACATACAAGGCAACATGCTCAACACCAAGAACACACACACAAAATGAATAAGACATACAAGTCTTTACTCTTAAAGTGTTCATAGTTTAATGGAGAGGACCAAAAAGTAAGCAGTTACAATATCAAGTGCAAAGAAGTGCGATGAGGTATAAGTAGGTTATTATGAAAATGGCACAGAAGGACCAAAACTTGCAACAAAGTCAGAGAAAGTAAGAGGTGATACCTAAGCTAAGTCTTAAAGGATAAACAAGAACTGACCAGATGAAAAACCTGGAAGAATGGGATAAGACAGAATAAAAGCAAGCCTCTTCTAGTCTGGGGACCTACAAGCCACCAATATTAGTTTTGTGCAGAGTGTACATGGTAGAGAGGTGAGAGATGAGGTAGCAACATTAGGGCAGATAAGTTAATTCTCACAGTATCACAGATAATGTGATGCACATTATCACCCTCCTCTCCATTCTATAGAGAAAACTGAAGCTCAAAGAGATTAAGTAACTTTCTAGAATTCTGATTTCAAACCAGAGTCTTTGATAGCTGAAGAATATAGTCTCCTCTATCAGAAAACTTAACATTTTATGTTGTGTTAAATTTTGGAATAGAGTGATCCTATTGCATGATAAAAATAAAGAGAACTTTTAACGGACAAGGCCTTTAGCAATTAAAGTAAAACCAGTTAGGTCTAGGGTTTGAAAGCAGCAGGTTTGCTCTTTATTATTCCCACACCAGACTCCAGCCCTAGTTGATCATAAGGAAGGCTTAAGCAGGAATGCAGAGATCCTTATGTCAAACTGAGTACATAGCCCCTTGATCATGGGTTATACATCACTTTTAAAGAAGAAGAATATTTTTAATATTAGGTCTATTTGGATATATTTCTAAAGAAGAAAGAAAGAAAAGGAAGGGAGGAAGGAAGGGAGGAAGGAAGAAAGGAAAGAAGAGGAGAGGGGAGGGGAGGGAGAGAGAGAGAGAGAAAGAAAGAGAGAAAGAGAAAGAGAGAGAGAAAGAGAAGGAGAGAAGGAGAGAAGGAGAGAAAGAGAGAAAGAGAGAAAGAAAGAAAGAAAGAAAGAAAGAAAGAAAGAAAGAAAGAAAGAAAGAAAAAGAAAAGAAAAGAAAAGAAAAGAAAAGAAAAGAAAAAAGAAAAGAAAAGAAAAGAAAAAGAAAAGAAAAGGAGGGAAGGAAGGAAGGAAGGAAGGAAGGAAGGAAGGAAGGAAGGAAGGAAGGAAGAAAAAGCTTCTCAATGGAATGTTGATCTTACTTTTAGCCTGGGGTTTTTTTTTTTTTCTTACCATTTACTGACATACCCTACATACCTCTGCAGCACTTTCATGCTCCATATTGGAACTACTGCCTCGTCTCTCTTACAATTCTAATATTAGGAACTACTTAATTTTTTGACGTTCCACCCCACTTTCATTAAGAGAGAACAGCACAACTCACTTGATACTACTGTTGGGGGTGGGGAGGGGGGAAGTGGACTGAGGGTATCAACAGCAGGT
The DNA here is from genome assembly GCF_048564905.1 of Vicugna pacos. Taxonomy (NCBI): domain Eukaryota; kingdom Metazoa; phylum Chordata; class Mammalia; order Artiodactyla; family Camelidae; genus Vicugna; species Vicugna pacos. The sequence continues at coordinate 35,234,532 of NC_132998.1, forward strand.
GGGCAGTGGGGGGCCAGGAGGGCAGGAGGTGGAGTATGGTAGCTTTCCAAGTAATCTTTAAAATGAATCTTCACATATTGGCCTTATAATTTGGTTTGGATTCCCCAGTCAGACACAGCCATATTCAAATACAAGTATTTAAAATCAAACTTTTGCTACAAAATCTTGAAACCAGATCTTTTATATGGGTAAGTTTAAAGAAGCTTAACTAAATGAAGGTTAAGGCTGATAGAGAGGGGGGAACTATTAATATAGAATGGGAGCTCTCCCCTCTTCAGAGACTCTCTTATGGACATGCTGCTTCAACAGGTACTTTCTTCAACACCATTCTTTGGCATCAGACCTGTTGTAAAACTGGGATAATGCCTCCCCAAAACCAGTATGATTTGAGGTAGTATTAATAGCATGGGTGCTCGGTGCTGAGGGAAGGTTTACTATGTAAACTTTGGCTCACCCTCAACAAGTTTGTGTCAAGACTTAGTACCTAGGTTTACATCTTGGTTCCAAAACTTAAGCAAGTTAATAACCTTTCTGTCCCAGTTTCTTCATCTGCAAAATGAAGACAGTAATAGTACCCACTTCACAGGGTTGTTGCAAGGATTAAATAAGTCAGTATTTGTAAAATACTAAGAATATCTGGTGCACAGTAAGCACTATGTAAGTGTTAGCTGTTAGTACAGACAAAATAATTGAAAATACAACAGAGTAAAGCACACATAAAGTAAAAACTTATAGAACATAGCATAGATAATTATTACAAAGTTATTGTAGGAAAAAAGAGATCCAATAGGCTGACGTTTCTGATAACGGTCTTGAGGAAGGGCTAGTATTGCTTATTGAAAAGATTCCAATAATAGAAAAGTGGAAAGAATTCCACAGTATATAGCACAAATATAGACACAGAAAATAGGTAAGAAATAAAGGAAAAGGAAGGCTGTGTTGGTCTGATGAATATATTGGTGTTTAAAGCTGGAAAGGTAGATTAGAGCCAAATTATACAGACTTTCATGTCAAAGTGATGAACTGAACTTGATTTGATGGATAGCGGGGATCTTTTTAGGATCTAAACAGAGATATGGCATGAGAAGATAACTTCGGAAGATTTCTGCCTGGATGGAACACAAAAAGAATAGGAGAAGTACAGTTAAAGAATAAAGAGATTATTATTTATTTCCAGCCCCCAGGGATGGAGAAGAGAACTTATTCATATGTCAATATACTTCAACGATCTTATGTATTTTTTAATATATAGTTCTATTTCATAAAGCTGTTGAGGATCAAATGAGATAACATGTGTGAAAGAACTTTAGAGGCTAAAAAGTGCTTAAAAAGTGCCAATACTACTAATATCACAGTTGGATAAAGGAATTTTTTTTTAATCTTTAAGAAGAGAAGTACTACCATAATCAAAACGAACAATCATAAAATGTTCAGTTATCATGGAGCAATTGTCAGTATCTTTATAAAAGGAAAGAGGATCTGTATAGCTAACAAAATTTTAAATATTTCATAATCAAGGGGAAAGAAAACAAATCTCATGTCAGAAGCAAACTGGGTAATTCCTTGTTCCATTACTAGTAAACTATTTCTTAGATATGTATTTTTTATAATTCTTCATAATATAGGTACAAAGTGGGATGCATATAGAAGCTGGCACTTTACAGTGAAACATGACATGAAACAAGTGGCCAGTGACAAACAACCAAGAATGAAAAGATCAGGACTATGCAGACTATGATTAAACCACAGAAAAATGTATATGGATCCATATACCTTACCACAGTCCTAGTATCACTGAAGAATGGGGATGGCTCCACCTGGATAGAGATGATATTCTATGTAGATGACAAGAGACTTTACTGACCTTCTCAACACACCTACCAAGATGAAACCCTGAACAGAGAATTTACCCATACAGATTGCTAAAAAAGTAATTTTAGTCAAAACATAATACTACTCAAGCTAGAGACATAGTGGGTTATAATGGAAAGAGTCTGGGCTTTGAAACTGGGAGTGCTGAGTTCAGATTCTGACTCTATCACCTTCTGGCTGAACATTCTTGAACAATTCACTTAATGAGTATTCTTAACCAAACTGAACTGCCAGAACCTTAGGCTTTCCCACTGGTAAATACACTAAACCTCAAATAATGTTTAGATTACCAAATCAAAATGTGAAAGCACTTTGTAAACATTTCTTTACAAATGATAATTTACAAGAATGATAATTATCATCTTAAGGTCATAGGCCAGCAGAAGATCCTGAAACCTGCTTACTTGTGAGAGCCATGAAAATTTCATAACTTTAATCTTTTAGCTATACTACCTACATTTTGTATTGTTAAGATGTAAAAAGGTTCAAGTACTTCCTCTCAGAGCTCAGAAATCAAGCAAGCCTTTAGAAAAGTCTGTGATTTACCAGTCCAAGGAGACTAAATTTTATATATGAAGTTGTCAGAGAATAGTAGTTTAACGATAAATAAATTACAGAGGAACCACTTTTGATTTTGCCGAAACTTTGTAATCATAGGCTGTGTGACAGAGACAGTCAAGTTCCTAATGAAAAGGGAGAAGATCCCACTAGTAGATCTATTCCCTTCCTCTCTGAGAGGAGTATCTGTCAATGGAGGAAGCTGGCAGCAGGAAATGAGTAATCTAACAAACAGGGTTTTAATAAGTACCAGAATACCCTATTCTAAATGGCTAATAACCTCTAAGAAGACCTATGAGACAATACTAATGAGTTCAATTTCAGAGATCCCCAATTATTGAAGAATTTCCTTCCCTTTCCTTTTTTTTTCTTTTTAAGGTGATACAAACAAACTTTATTTAACACTTCATAAAGCTGACAGTTTCCTTTTGGAGATCAGCCCAGAATTTCTAATCAAACGCAATCACCGCCCAAATCAGTAGCAAAACAGCCCTGAAAAGTGAAAAACAGTTAAATGAACACTTACCAATTTGTGAAGTAAGTCATCATTCTTATTGCACTGAGACAAAATCCAACTTTTGATGGTCTCAGCCACTTTTAACAGGATGCCTTGCTGAAGGAGATGAATGACATAGTATAGGATTATTAAACCACATCTAAACAGCAGAAAAACTTCAAATAATTTACTTCTAATTAATCGCAATTTTTACCAGAAAAAGGAAGGAAAAAATCATCTCGGTCATATGCTTTGCCAGTGTGTCTCAGCCTCCTTATTAGATCCCAAATTTACTTGCACATCAGAATCACCTAGAGATTTTAGTTAGAAACATATTTCTGGGCCCCTAAACTAAATTCATATTCAGTAAGTTTGGGTGAGACCTGGAAACCTGATTTTTAAAGTGCAGTCAAAGTCACTGTGATGCAGCCCATTTATCTTAGGTACACTATATACTATCTATGTCAACAGGATGATGGTATGTACTTCAAAACCAACTGCTCCAGATTCTCAAATATGAAGAATATTTATTTCATTCAACAATACTAAGGCAGAAAGATATTTCAATCAATTTTAGAAAAACTGTCATATTGAAATAAAAGTTATATTATTGAATCAATCAAAACTTCAATTTACCTTAATAGCCCATTTCCTGAGCAGGCCAGTAAATGGAGTTTGCATTCACTGAGTGACTACTATATCCAAGGTACTAAAAAAAGGGTCATGGGAACAAAGATGAATACACATAACTTCTGTTGAACTTAGAAGAGACAGTACAAATAATTACAAACCAATGTAAAGTCTGGAAAACTGGGAAAAGAGGAGCTGACACTGGAGCTAACAGATGAGCAAAAGAGGGAAGAACACTCCAGGCAAGAGAACAGGATGAGTAAAGGAGAGAGCCATGAAAACACACGCTGTGGGGATGGTGGCATAGTTTGGGACAGCTACTAAGACCCAAGGGAAGAAGGGAATAGCACTGAAGTGAAAGAGGTGCACTGAGATAGGTACTTTGGTCTTAATGGTAAGTTAGACTTTACCTATAGACTGTGAGGAGTCACCAAAGGTTTTTATATAAGGAAGTGAAACAATAAAAATCAGCACTTTAGAAAAATAACTGCCAACAGTGTGGAGGCTGTACTAGCAGGGAATGAGTGTAGCCAAGGAGCGTGATTAGGAGGATATATAATAGTCCAGCTAGATAATGATAGAGGCTTGAACTAAGGTAGCAAAAATGGTAATGAGTAAGGATTAGATTTTAGAAACAAAAAAGGTAAGTCAATAAATCACTTAGCAACCAAATCAATGTGGGAGTAAGATAATTTTGAGAGGGTGGTAATTTAGGAACAGAGAAAGAATATTTTGGTTTCTGTCTCAGAGATTCTGAGGAAAATAGCTTTGTTTTAGACATGTTGAATCCAAGTTTTCTGGATGCAGGCAGATAGAAATGTCTAACAAGCATCTGGAACTCAGTGAAAGTGGAGAATGGACAAAAGTAGCCAATAAGGACAAGAAAGTAGATGAGATCACTCAGAGAAAACAGACCAAGCAAGGAAGACTGAATTTGATGAAAGGAACGTTTAAGAATAATCAAAGAAAAAGAAACCAGAAAAATATTCAGAGAACTATTATTCATGGTGAGAATACCAATACAGACTAGCCAACAATTATTTAACAATCACATTTTTTTAAGTTAAAAAGAATGATTAATACTAACGACTGTTTCATCATGAACTGATACAGAAAATTTGCTTTCCAAAAAAATAACTGGTACTTCACAGCTTGAACAGAATTTGGGGGGCAATTCTAATATATCTCTGAGAAGGAACAACAAAGTCTTTCTAAAATTTAGCTGCCCCAAATTTTAAAAACCTCCATTTTAGAAAAATATGCTCGTACTTGAAATGTGTACTATGAAGACTAAATAAACTTTCCAAACATATGGTAATTTTGAAAAACACCCTCTTGCTAGCTTTTTATTGTTCCTCAATTTCTGAGAGGATGAATTTTAAACTCTCATTTTATTTATTTATAAATTAATAACATCTACAAGTAAAAACACCTGTCATAAGAGGATTAAATACTTACAAAACCCAAGTTTGTGCACACAAACACACACACACACAAAGAGGTCAACATCCAGCTCCTGCCCCAGTATTATCACTTGGCTCATTCTTTGTCTTTTGTTGCCAAGTAATCTCAAATCTAAGTTTTAATCTATAAATAATCTTTTAGATATATCTTTAGGTTTTGCTTCCAAAACTTTTCCCAGGAACATTCTTATTTGAAAAGAGCAAGAAGAAAGGGTTTAAGTACAGAGGACAAGGAAAACTAGTTCTGGTCCCTGCAAGCTCTCACTCCTCTAACTCCCATCTTGTGGGTGTTAGTCAAAAAACATTTCTCTGGTGTTTACTCTGCTGTTGCAATAGGGCCCAACTTGCCACCTCTCATTTTAGTTTTTTTCCTAAAGAGAACAGAAGGAAAGATCCTTACCTCTCTATCACACAGAATAAATGACTAATTGAAAACTTTGAAAGTCTCATTTTGTTATAATTGAGTCTTATAATAAAACATTGATTAAACTAGAATTCTCAAGAAATGAGGTAATCAGGTTATATTGTTTTCTACTGAGTTAGAATTCCTTTTCTAATTCCTGAAATGTACTATAACATTTTCTTATTTTAGTAAATACAGCTAATAGAACATAAATGAATCCAGTGAATGCATTTTACAGAACATAATTAATGGTGATTTCTTCTAGTATTTCAGCCTCAAAATGCTGTCCATCAACTATGACATATCTACTGTATGAAATATATGATACCACAGATATAAAGGGCTTCAGAAACTAAGCTACATATTCCCACTCCATCATAGATCCTAGAAATTGTCTATGAAATATTAATTGGCTTTCTTATAATTTGTACTGTTAGAAAAAAAAATTTAAAGAAAAAGAATTCTAGTTAATATAGGAGCCCTATAGTTAGATTCTCATTAAGCTTTTAGTTTATTTTTCTGGTTCCCTCCAGATAACTTACATATTTAAATATATAATATATTTCAATCCTCAATAACATTCATTTCAATTCATTATACGAATTACCCATGAGATAGCCCAAAAGAACAATTATTCATGTTTATCTAACAGTTTTGTACTACTGATGAAATAAAAACATGTCTTACCAGTGTAGGGAAAGACATGGAGGTGCTAACAAGGTGTTTTTTGCAAGGATAAGGGTAAATGCAGTTTAAAAAATCAGGAAACAAAAGACTGAGTCATGGAGAATGAGTGTGCCTTCTTACCTTTGGCAGGGCTCTTGCAGGAGGCTGTTGTCCCTCCGTCACTGTGCATTTCTCTGGTTTTGGTGACAGAGAAGAACATATTTCAAAGTCTGTGTGTCCCAGATCCTGTAAGTACTGGTAAAGTGGAGAATTCTGAAAGAGATATAAAATAAAGTAAATTTCAAGATCATTAGTACAGCTGACCACTGAACAACATGGATCTGAATTGCAGGGGTACACCTTTATGCAGATTTAAAAAAAAATGTGTACTACAGCACTAAAGGGTGAAGGTTGAATTCCCACAAGGGGAACTGAGAATAGGGAGGGCCGACTATAAGGTTATATGTGGATTTTCAACAGAGCAAGTGTTGGTGCCCCTAACCCTGGTATGTTTCAAGGATCCACGGTATTTCAAAAGTTTTAGAGGCCAAATTCAAATCATGACAAGTATGCCCAAATTCTTTAAGGCTTCTTCTCTAAAGGACTGAATTGTCTGTCACAATGCCACTTAACATTAAAAAAAAAAATCCACAAACAATTCAATACAGTAACCAAAAAAAAAAAAGAAAAAATTAAATAAAACAAGTATTTTTTGATGAGTACCAGTAAGAAAAAGTGAATTTAAGAATATAAATAGACTTGTTAAGCAATTTCTTTGTCAAGATTTTGCTGGAATAGATCAAAATAGCCAATCCTGGCTAACTGTAACTCAGAAGAGGACCTACAGTGACAAATAGTTATCACTTGAAGCCAAGAAGAATTAGCAATGATCATACTGTGTCAATTATAATTTTACCATACTATCATATTGATTAATTAATTCAAGGACAAATATGTATTGTCTATCATATGCCAGTACTGTAAACAAACTTAAAACACCAATAAAGTGACCTAAAATAAACTTACATATAAGCATATGGCAAATAAGAGACAGTTTAGATAGGTTAAGAACACAGACTCTGGAGCCAGGCTATGGGTTCAAATACGAACTCTGCTTCTTACTATCTTGGTAACCCATGGCAATTTATAATCTTTCTATGCTTCAGCTATCTCATCTAAAAATAGGAAAAATAAACATCACCTAGTTCATAGGGTTCTTATGAGAACTAAATCAATATAAAACATTTGGAACGGTCCCTGGCACACAGTAAGCACTCAGTTTATACTTCAACTTTATATAAGCCATGTGGAAAGAGCACAGGTTTTGGAATAGACCAAAACAAAACACACACACACACACACAAGCAAAAAACCAAAATTACCCTAACTCTATCAAACAGAAATAGCATTATCATCACTATTGGATGTAACTCTATGGGACAACTCTTTCTGGATAAAAGCAAATTTTATTTTACCTTTTAATCTTCTCTAAAGCACAAAATTGGTAACATGTATAAAATAAACCTTGATTCCATTCAAGCAGATATTTAATACTTAAAAAAGACCTAAGTCAGACATTAGAAATACAGTAACAACCAACACCAAAACAATGGCCACACAGATGATATAGTGCTATGTGGCAAAAGCTCAACTAAGCATTTTACACGCATCATCTAATTTAAGGTTCACAACAAACTCTAGAAGTATTATTATTACCATCCTCATTAATATTGTTATTCCCATTTCATAGATGAGGAAACATTCACTCAGCTAGGTAAAGCAGGATAGGTCTGACTCCAAAGCCAATGCTCTGAAATATGCTGTATTACCTAAAATTACAGTCCCTCCTGTGTCTAGAGAGGAAGACACTAAAGAAGCTTATAATATGGATTAGTACAGGACACGAAGCAAATGAACAATTACAGGAATGCATTGGTTGCTAACAGGAGAGGCAATAATTTTAGGGAATATATCTGAGTTTGGAAAAACGAGTTAAAGTGGGGATTTGCTGAACTGGCAGCAATTTACTGGCTATCAATTTAAGAGAATAGGAAGATGAGTCAAATGCCTTCCTTTTAAGCTATGTTTAATCTCTCCTTTGAGAAAAATATGCAAAAAATTAAAAAATTAAGGAGGAAAAACATGTTTCTTATCCTATCATCAGACTTAAAATCTCTGGTGGCACAAATGGTTAATTTTTTACACCCATAATGTACCTTCAAATATTATGTTCAGTTACTCAATCTGTATTTTCAAACTGAACTGTGAACCCCACCCTGCTCTGGCCCCAGAGTGGCAAAAGAACAAGAATGCTAGCTCTTTTGGGCTGACCTTTTGAAAAGTTTACATACTTTAAAAACAAAACAAAACAAAACTTGTTTTTAAGGCAGTAGAACCCTTTCTTCAAATGAACTCCCATGGGGAAGAATAATAAATAAGATGGATCAAAGTGGAGTTACTCTAATTCAAGGGTCATCAGACTTTTTCTGTAGAAGGCCAGATAGCAAACATTTCAGGCTTTGTAGGCCATATGGTCTCTGTCGCAACTGATCACCTCTGCTGTTGTAGTGTGAAAGCAGCTACAGACAAGACAAAGACCAATGAATGTGGTTATGTTCCAATAAAACCTTATTTATGGAAATAATGAACTTCTTATAGTTTTCACATGTCACAAAATACCATTCTTTTGATATATTCATCAACCATTTAAAAAAGTGAAAACCATTCTTCTTTCACCAGCTGTATAAAAATAGGCACAGTACAAATCTGTTCCAACTGCCTTACGTTTGTTGACTCTACTCAGTTTAAGATCATGAGGCACACTCTTGACTGCTAACTGTTCTCTGGAAGAGGCTTGCAGGGTGGGGATGGGGCCAAACTTCTTTTTTATTCAAACTGTAATGCCCTTTCTTACAGCACACTTAGCCGACACCATGTGAGCACTGATCCCAATGTCCCTTCCTTTTCCAGTCTGTCACAGCTCACAAAATAACAAAATGGAATATCTGTAACAGATTTTTTTAAGTGATTAAACAGAAGAGATACAATGAATACTTCGTTCTCCCTATACGTTCTCCACATCAACTAAGAGCATACACACTCAGTTTGGATCACTATAATCTGGAACACTTGTTATTTCACAAAATAGCAGCATTGTTTACCTTGTATACTACTGATAATGTCCAACAGTGTCATTTGATACAGTAATTATACCTGTCGCTTATTCTGCCTTTTTTCCAAACATAAATTAATATATTATTTTAGTAATGTACTGGAGCTAAATGACTAAAGCTTTAGAAGTGCACAGAAACCACCATAATTAGTATGACATTTTGAAGTGAATTAAATATTTTTGGACATAAAAAAACCCTAAACAAATAAACCAAAAAAAAACCCTTCTCATTTACTTTTTGGCTAGTTTCACAAGCTTCTGGTCAAAGGTGAGGCATATCCATTTGTGCTATGCATCTATGAATGATGCCTTAGCTGTTCTGGTTTCTTCCTCATCTTTAGTGACAGAATTTATTACTTTCAGCCTAGAAAGCACTGTTTTACAGTTCTGGAAAATTCTGTCTTGCCAAGGCCATCACTGTGCTTTGTTTCATGACTTTATGTAACTATTCAGCAACATTTCAGACTAGACCACCTTTGGAGACTGCAGATGAAGGTACTACAGGTCCAGTAAAATGTTAATTCTAGTTAGTTATCATCATATTTCATGTTTGCACTTTTCTTTTTTTTGGCTGTAATGCAAATCATGTCACTTTTTAACATACAGACTCAGACTATATTAACACTAAAGCTCTATTCATTATGTTTATGTTAGTATTCTGAGTTGTAGCATTTATTTCTCCTTTTATAATTCAATCACCCTTGAACCAAAAGAAAATTTAAAATTTAACCAATGATAACACACAAATGAAAAACAACCGTCCCTTGGTTAACAAACTGAACATTAGCCAAGATGAACTAACCAAGATTGACCTTGTAGAACATGAGCAATTTTTAAGAATGCAAAGGAATTTTTAGTAGTTATTTTACATTATTTAAAAAAAAGTTTGGAGGATAAAATTATCACTTTTTCTCCGAAACTGCCAAATAACCTGTGTACTATTTGAAAGATCTTAGAAAACCAAATCATGTCCAGTGGTTCTCAAATTTTTTGGGTCTCAAGACCCCTTTATGGTCTTAAAAATTTTTGAAAGTCCCAAAGAGCTTTTGTTTATTTGCATGTCTAAAGATATTCATATCAGAAATTAAAGTAAAAAAATTAAAATATTAACTTACTTAAAATAACAACAGACTTACTATAATATCAATGTAAATGACATATTTTCAGTGAAAAAAAATTTTCCACAATGAAAGAAATGTATTGAAAAGAGTGAATTGTTTTACATTTTTGCCAATTTTTTAATGTCTGACTTAACAGGAGGTTGCTGGATTCTTATATATGCTACTGCATCGAATCTGTTGCAATTATTGTTTTGTATGAAGCATATAAAGAAAATCAGGCCTTAAACAGATATGTAGTTGGAAAGGGAGGAGTATTTTAATACTCTTTTCAGAGAATTCTATTACCAAAGAATAGCCATATTAAATTCAACAAGTGATAATTTCAAAAGGTTAATTTTAAAGTGCAGTATGAGACCATATTGTGAGTTTTGCACACTTTGTATATGAATGATAGATGAGAATGAAAGAGGCAAATAGTGTCTGATCACCCAATATAAATTATTTTTTTTTAACAGCAAGGTGAGGCTCCCTATTGCAACAGCCTTAACCACTATATATAGAGGTTTTGAGCAGTTAGGCTTAAAAATTAATAACAGAAATTTCTATGTTTCATATAATGAGTAGTATTATAGTTTGACAGCAGTTTTAGAAAGGGATTGTTTTTTATGGAGCGTAAGGTAGAGTAGGTGGTGATAAGTAATTTTCTCTGTTACAACTTTTTCCCCTAGTTCAAGCAAAATAGAACCACGAAGTTTTCAGGTAAGTTGTTTTCTTGAAGAGAAATTATTAGCACTGGACTCAAACTATAATTTTGTAGTACTGCAGAATATTACTGCTGCCAAAAGAAATATGAGAAACCCCAGACACAGCGTGTGGGAGCTTCTCCTCAGGAAATCCTTGTGGTTCACTATTCCTGTAAATTTTAGCTGACAGAAAATACACATCATAGCACCAGAAAGAGTTTTGCTAAATGAAAAAATGCCAGAAGTCTTTGGTTGTGCTAAGACTATTCTGATGGCTGAAACATAATTTTATAAGAAAAATAAGCAAAACTAGACAAAAATCCCAATATTTTTGCTGAACAAGCACTGTTAAAAAAAAAAAAAACTCTAGATATCAGATCCCACACTAATGGATAATAAAGTCTGAACCAGTCACTTAATGCATTGTTTATTTTCTGCATGATTTATGGTGCATTCTGTAGAAGTGCCAGTATCATTACTGCTGGTTTGCATTTAAAAAGGAAGATAAACTAGTGCAGAAATGGAGTTGGGGGTAAAATGCTCTTATTATTAGATTCTCTCTTCTAAACTGCTTTAAACGCTTATGGACAGAGCAAGTCCAGGTTCTAGTTTAGAGAGGGAAGAATAGGCCAAACCTGGCAGAATTAGGCAACGCATTCAATAATAAATACTAATTAAACATCCTCTATGTGGCAGGCAATATCTAGGCACAGAGGAGAAATCAAAACAGGTGAGGTCTTTGCTGAAAGTTTCATACTATGATACATCTGAGAAAACCATGGTACACCCGGCTTTCAACAGTCAATAGTACCTAGGAAAATACTAAGTGACCTGATATTTTCCAAGTAAGCTGCTACATTTCAGGAAAATCTCTCTTGGTCTCAGCTTCCTTAAGTACGAGATAAGAATGATACGGGGGTTCTTAAACTTGTGCAGGTGGTAAAACAAAACTCACGATGTTCGTTGGGAAACAAGATAAAAAAGCAGTATGTTAAAATACAGAATTTCGTACCTACTCAAATGCTATCTTAGCCTACACAACCAGCCAAATCCAGAATATGGAAGTTCAACAGATCAAATTACCCAGTTTCTTCAACAAATAAATGATATAATAAGGGTGGAGGAGGTGGGGAAAACTGCTAAAGACTAAAGGGACGTATCACCCAAATGTGATGTATGGACTTTGTTAGGATCCTGGTTTGAACAATTGTAAGAAGACATTTTTGAGATACTCAAGGAAATCCAAACACAGACTAAGTATTATATCAGGGAAATATTATTAATGTTACTAGATAATTGTATTGGAGTTAGCTTAAAAAAAAAAAAGAGAAAGTACTTACCTATTAGAGATGCATATTGAAGCATTACAGGTGAAATTAGGTAATATCTGCGATTAGCTATGAAATACTCCAAGAAGAAAGGTAGGGGTGGGAGAGGAACAGAGGAGACAGTTTGACAAAATGTTAACAGCTGCTCAAGCTGAAGCTGGGTGATGGGTACACGGAAATTTCATTGTATTACTCTCTTTTTATGTATATAAAAGGCTAAAAGAAATCAGATGCTAGATTTTCTTAGAGTCTGGTATAAAAGATTTAAGCAAATACTATAACAGAAAAATGTAAAATTGAAAAAATTTAACTTATTATTATTTTACTCTGGGAAAAAGGTAAGTTTATTAAACTTTAGAATACTCAAGTCTTTACAAACTTCCGTAAAATGGTAGTGGTACTTTTAATATCTATGACAAAATATGACAAAAAGCAAATGTTAACTTAGTAACATCTTTAAATGAACTTGTGAGTTAATCACATAAGCATCAACTAGTATAACCTGTTACATGATATTTAGTGAATTTATTAAAAATATTCAGATAACACTGGACAAATATTTGGATTTGCAAACTTCCTGGAACAATGCCCAAGCCACTCAATACTTCCACCAAAAACAACAAATGTCAGAGGTACCCTCTAGCAACAAGATTTCAAGTTACCAGTCTTGGCGGAGGTACAAATAAATGGCTAATTTCCTGTCAAGGTCAATTACTTATATTTACTTTCCAAAAACTAATATGAAGTTTGTGGAATAAATAATGCTCAATTATGTGATTTTTAGAGCCATATTTAGACATGTTTTTAATCTGGGAAAAAAGTAAGTTTATTAAACTTACAAAAACAAAAACCAGAAACAACCAGTATGTTCCTATAGAGCAGTAGTTCTCAAAGTAGAGTTTTGCCCCCACCCCCCAACTCCGACATTTGGCAATATCTGAAGACATTTTTGGTGGCTGTAACTAAGGAGGGGAGGAGTGTTACTGGCATCTAGTGGGTAGAGGTCAGGGATGCTATTCAATATCCTACAACGCATAGGATGAGTCCCACAAAGAGTTATCCAATTCAAACTGTCAACAGTGCTGAGGTTTGAGAGACCCTGTTTCAGGGTATAAGGAATCACAGATTGAAAAAATTCACAAAAAATAAGTAGCCCAGCAGTGGGGTCTCAACATAAGAAACAAATCATATATCTGACTAACTGGGACACACTAACTAGGAAAGTTAGACATCTAAATAAGTTTAGCTTCTTCCACAAATGGCATCTTGCTAGGTAGGAAGTGGTTCCTTTGGCTACTGGCACACTTCCATCAATGCTATAGGCCCTGACAAGCAATCACCTGCATCAGGCTGAGAAACAGCCAGCAGACTCCTAGATGCTCTTTTTGCACTAATCCTGATGTACCTTCTGGGCACCCTGCTTCTCTTTCCCAGAAAAGCTGCTCTCAGAAGAGCTGCATACCCTTTAAGAAAAGCAATTTGTAGTCTGCAAGAACTGCTGGTCAAATTCTGATTCTGGTTCCTCACCAACTATTTGCTCTGTCTTCTAGACGTCAATGATTAAGTGCTAACAGCATTCCCTGGAAAAATCTAGAAAAAGAGAAGTTTAAATGGCAATCATCATTTATTTATCTATCATGAACCAAGTATTTTTTTGAGCATCTACTATATGTCAGGCACTAGAGTTACAATAGTAGTCTACCATTAACTTCTCTCTCGGGATATGCAAGAAAAAGTTAACTTTATGGGTAAAACTAAAAGAAACTAAGTTCAATTGCTCAACTTCATGGGACTTTTTTTTTTTTAATGCTTTGCTATTTTTTAACTAAGAATTCCAACAGTACAAAAAGATATAAAATACAAAAGCCCTTCTTTTTCTACCCTGATTTCTACTCCTTCTTCAAAAATGTAATAAACATTCTTTAGTTTGTGAATCCTTGCCCCCAAATTTAGTATCCATTTATGACTGAAAGTGGTTGGCAATGGAGGGGCCAAGATCACTCTTAGATTTCTGGTTTGAACAATTAGATGGTACCATTTACTGAAATATAAAATAGTGGCAAAGGAACCAGTCTGAAGAGGGAAGCAATGAGTTAGAGGTGCCTGTGAGATATTCAAATGTGAGTAACTTGGACCTAAAATATTTGGAGATTAGGAAGGTGGCCTAGTCTGAACGTACAGATTTAAGTTTTTAGCAAATAGATATGGTGGCAAACCTATAAGGTAGCATATAGGTATGGAAACATGTGAAGTAGATGAGATCAGCTAGAGAAAATACATGGTGTTAGAAGAGGGCCCTAAGAGAGATAAATATTTTAGAAAAAGGTAAAGCCAAAGCTGGAAAATAATAAGAGTAATAGTAAAAATAGTTAAGATTTGTTGAGTTGCTTATATAGGCATATTTAAGCATATTTTATAATACTTCCTTTACTCCTAACAACAAACTTAAGAGGTATTATTATTACTAGCCCCATTTTAAAAGAAAATTGGGTTATATGGAGGATAAGTAACTCATCCAGGGTCACCCAGCAGAATGTGAACCTAGCTGGTCTGAGTCCAAAGCCCACACTTAACTGTAACACAAAATTGCCGAAGAGAAAAGGAGATCTGAAAGGAACAACTAAGACTTCTCTCTCAAGTTTGTCTTACTATTTTAAAATATAGGTCTTACCTGAACTCACAGGTATGGTGAGACCAATAGATCAGGAGACAACTGCCGTTGGAAAGATAGTTTGTTACAATCACAGATCCCAAGAGAAGGGAGTAGGCCATGCCTCAGGGGAGGGCACATGGGACAGCACCAGGGTCAGTCAGGTGGGAGAGGAGGGGAATGGGCAAGAAAAGGTAAAGAGGCTTAAGACTGGCTAGATGGATGATTTCAGCAGGCTCTGGAGCACAGAGGCTGCCCCTGGTAGGGTCTGGTGCCTGACCCTGGGATAATTAGGCAGGTAGATAGTAGCCAAGTGAGTAGTTTACTATCTCTTAGAAATCTGAGAGGGGCAATCCCTCTAGGATCAGCTAGGCCCCAGGTTGTTAAATGCATCAGAATACAGAAAGTAAGACATGGCTAATATACTTATTGCTTCCCCAATAACAGCAAAACAAAAATCTAATCATAGAATTATAAAAAGATTAGTAAGCTAAAAGGGTCCATAAAAACTGGTCCAACTAATTAACCTACTCACAGATAGCATAGTTCTATTTTCTCCAATTGACCTAAACGAAAATTTTACTGTCTCTTGACCATATTCTTTTGATTGTATACTTCTTGTTTTGATGGTTTTCACTTGTTTCTCCAGGACTACACTACAAAATGGCCACTGAACTGGAGGGTGTGTCCTCATTATTACTAAGCACTTTCCTATCAGAAGCAACTCTCTGAAAAAATCTGAACATAGAATTTCTTCAGTGCCACTCAGTATTACTTTGTAACTGCAGAAGTAGTAATAGGGAGAGTGGGGCTTTAAAAATGCCATTAGAGAATATTACTTAATATTTTTGTTTACTTATTTTTTTTTAAACCAGCAGCAGATAAGATATATATTCATAATTTTCCTGGCTGTAGGCTTCTGATATTTCCCAACAGTAATTCATCCTATGCAATTAATCTTCCATGAAATGTTATGAACAACAAAAAGTTTTTAAAGGATTAACTTTACATTTTTTCTATATGATAGGACAAATGTACTTAAGTACAACAGTATCTAATCCAAAACAAAACATATCCATTAAAAGAAAGATGAAGAGATGCAAAGGGAGAAAATTTACTCACACAGCTTATAGGCTCAACTGACTAAAAGTAAAGAGCAACAGGGACTTGGTTTTAACTAAGGAAAGAGAAGATAGTAATCTTGACTGAGCCCTCTCTAGTTCTGATGCTACCCTTACTCTTATTCAATATCTGGTTTATCAACTGGCATATATTGGGCACTTACTGAATGCAGAACAGAAGCAAGGTGAGGAAGGAAAACTATCATTTTTCAAATGCTTTAGAAAAAAAGTTAGAGCCAGGTTAAACACATTGGCAAAATGTTGGGTGTGAGAAGAACATGCAGTAAATAACATTAAAATGAGGTCTGGATATTGGATATCCAACCTTATTTTCTTTTTTCCTTTGTCCCATATAATAATAATAAAATATGTGCAGACAGAATTTATGGTTCTGTTAGGAGATAAAGGGGAGATCTTTCTCTCAAAATGATTCATTATTCCCTACAATCAGGGAGATTCTATAAGGAAATGTAAAACCAAAAGAACATGGCAAGATACATACTGAAGTAGAAAATCCACTTTAATAAAGGTGTTAGAGAGATGAGTAACAATTATAGATCTGTCAGCAAAATCCTAACAGTAAGATATAGTTAGCCAGACTCTGTCGGTGAATAAATTACAATGTGGATTTAAAAATAAAGGACATCCTCAAATATATTATTTCAAATAAGACTAATGGCATTTTGATCTCCTGTAGTGGGAATAACAACAATAACTATATAAGCAATACCCTAAAAATCCAGAGGCAATGAAGTCAGCACACTAACAGTGTACCCTTGTGGAGTACACTGAGCTTTGGGCCTTTTCTCCTAAATCCTAAGGCATGATTTGCTTCTGGGAACTCAGAGTACACCTGGCACAGAACCAGGAAAACTAAAATTGAGCCTGGGTTTTTGATCTAAAAATAGACTGGAAATGAGCAGAATCTCTTCCTGTACTTCCTAATTAATGGAAGCCTCAAGGGGTCTACTCTCATTTACTCAACCAGCCTACCAAATTCAAGAAAAATTTAATACTAAAGATGATCTGACATAACTCCTTTATAATGGATGGGAAGCAAGCTTTAGAGAAATTAAGTGATTTATTCAAGAAATTATTGCTAATTAAGTGTCAATCTCTTGACTACTAGTCTAGTCTCCTTTCCCCAATGCTTTAAAAAAATGAAAGCCTTTCATATAACTACATAAGATACTAAGAAAACCATTAAAAATAATTTAAGAACTGTGTATCGTAGCTTGAGACAAGGGAACTTGCATTTTAATAAATACAATAAAAATATATAAAAGAGAGACCTACTTACTACCTTTTACAATGTTTATATATTTTTTAAAATGTTAAAATCTATTTTGGAGCTCTGAGGATACGTGATGAAGCCAAAATAACAGAAACATGATCCAGACAGAAAAATGCAAAGACTTGTTCCCCAAGAAAAATTTTATAACTCATGTTAAACAAATTTAGTCTTGCATATCTGGTGACAAACTAACTCTGGTCTTAATGGTTGATCTTTTATGTCAATAGGGTTCTAATTTAACAACTCCATTAACAAATATTTTTTCCATTACAGATAGTGATAAAAGGATGAGTTTTGCTATGCTATGACTCAGAAGTAAATTAGATAATACAATTGTAAAGCTTTATGTACTACAGGTAACTGAAAACACATTTTAAGGAAAAATAAGATGATATAACAATACCTAAAATTTTATATGTATAATTATTCCAGACAGCAAGTTCCATCATCAAAATAGCAAATATTATCAATGTATACATATACAGACAAAAACAATTTCCTTCCATTAGTCAAATCAATAATGCAAGTGGGAAAGAATCTACAAATGTTACTTACAAAAAACTTACTGTTCCTTAGAAATACATATAATAACCTTTAAAAATATCAAGAAAGGAGAACCTCTCGAGCAAGAGAGGAATTTTGTAATGTTCTTTTAAATATGGGAGATTATGTGAGAGCCATCTCATATTTATTTGACTGATTTAGTGCCAGGGATTGGGGGAAACTAAACCTGAACACACTGCCAACAAAGGGTTAACATTCAATAATTTACTGAGAAGGATGAAGGAGGAAGGTAAGAAAGAAATCAAGACAAGAGGGGCTTTCCTAGTTCTGAACAGTTAGCTTCCCCAGTCATGAACAAAGGAAAAAGGATGAATTTTAATAAACACCGAAAAGAAAATACAACTACCAAGGACAGAGTTCTTAGAGTAAAAGACCCCTTGAGGACAACACTGTCCATATAAGAAAGTTACCCCAAAAATGGTTTAGACATACTAAAAATAATGCAAAGAGGTAGAAATATTCATCTGTCAAATAAAAAGCACTTAATTTCAAGGCCTCTTCCCTCTAGGAGTAGAAGGATTCAAGGTAGGATAAATGACTCAAAGTTTGTCCTTAATTTATAATGAAAAAATCCAACAGCTATTAATGAGCAATACTAGAACTTTAACACCTAAGGTGAGTAGAGCATTCTTATTCTCAAAAAATCTTAATGACAATATTGGTGTCTCGGTATTTCTTTTGCTTAATACCCACATTATATATGGTGTCCGTCATTTTCTAAACTTTGTCCTGTTGCCTCTCAGCCTAAGAGGTCTGTGTGAAGTTATGGTGTCCTTCCGACTTCAGCCTCTAGGGGGCAGCCAGGCTCTAAAATAATGGAATTAACTGTGAAGATATACAGGGAATATAGTCCTGATAAAATGAAGGTGGTCAGAGTCTAGGGCAAGCACAGGGAATTGGGCCTGGGAACCTCACTCTTCTTTCTTTTTCTTAATTCCTCTACTACACCATCTTTCAGAGCACCCCTAGTCCTCCCAGACTAGGAGAACTCAAAGATGACCTCTGAAGGAGAACACAAAATACCAAAATTAGAAGAAAAGATAGTAAAATTTACTAGTAATCAAGGAAATGGGTATTAAGACATTTCAAAAAGCAAGTTTTAAATAGGGAAAGGATATGATTAGAATACTTTCCAAAACTTTGCTTGATTTTAAATTTAAAATTTTAATTTTAATGCAGCATGACTCTCTAAGTTTTAAGACATAAATGATTCATTAAAATAACAGTATTAACTGAACATACCAAATATCTCAGTTAAATTTTCTTAGGAGAAGAGAGCTTAAGTTTTATGATGGATATAGTAGGCTGGTTTGTTCAGCTTCTATACTACATTTCTTCCTAGTGTGCCTCTTGTATGAAAGAGATGGAGGGGGTGGGAATATCTCAGTGGCAGAGTGAATGCTTAGCATGCATGAGGTCCTGGGTTCAATCCCCAGTACCTCCATTAAAAAAAAATTTTTTTTAAAAAGAGAGAGATGGAAAAGCTAAAAGGAATATTTTCCAAATTATCTTACAGCTAGGGTTCTAGATATAAATGAGGGTTCCCCAATTTGGAAGGAAGCAGAAGTCCAATTCCTGTTAATTTGGCTCCCCTTCCCACCCCCTGCTACTAAACAAAGCTGTGGAAGCAATATGTTTCTAAAGCAGTATTCCAGTACGTATTCTCCAGCTTCCTGGAAATGCAGAGGCAGTTGTGGCAGAGACAATGGAGAGAGACAAACTACATCTCAAAATTCATGAAATACAGTCAATGCAGTACTCACAGGGAAATTTATAACCTTACAAATTATTTTTATTATTAAGTCTTTAACTAAAGAAGCTAGAGAAAAAGACTGCAAAGTAAACACAAAGTAGAAAAGAGAAAATAGATAAAAGTCAAAAATAAAACAAAAAAAATTAACACAAACAGATTCAATTAAGTTTATCAAACAAAACCAGTAACTGGCTCTTTGAAAAATCTATCTGGTAGGTCAATACTGTGGCAAAGTTGTGCAACATACAAAGAAAGGACATGAATAAACAAAAGTAATAAGATCTAATTAGTGTTATAAATGAGACTAAAAATTAAGAAACTACTAAGAACACTTAACACTAATAATTTTGAAAACATAGATAAAAATTTAGGGGAAAAAATTTAATAATAGCTAACATTTACTGAATGCTTACAACCTGTAGGCAACATCCATTCCTCCACCCTGGCAAACGCCTAGATAGTTTAAAGGCCAATTTAGCTATGCCCTCAAGGAATGTATCATTCCTGAAAGGTAGCACAATATGCCACCCAAAATATGCCACTTAGGCATATAGATTATTTTGAGCTGCGGGCACTTGAAAAACAGCAAATGAAGGAAAAAGCTTTCTCTGAATTCCCCGCCTATCTGTCTAAAGACAGCTCTTCCAAAAGGAACTCAATTGTCATAAATCCCCTCCCTGGTAGTTTCATCAACCAAAGAAGACTTACTCTTATTACAGAAGAGGAGGCTAGAAGTCTACACATCCAGACAAATTTTGTCAAAAATTATCTTATCATCTGATCTTCTAAGGGCCCATTTATCTTTCCTAAATAAACATTTACTCTCCTCTACAAGGTCTACATTCACCAACCCCCACCCCTCCCACCAACTGAGATGGTATTTGAGCCTGAATTCTAAGCCACTTTGGAGAGTTAGAATTTTCCCCTGGGTATTGACAAAGACTTGTTCTGTGACCAAACTTTAGTCAGGCTCCTGAAATTTCTCCTAAGCCTATCTGTGCATTTCCTTGCAAAATCTAGTTTTACTAAGAACCCTGCTATGTTAGATTAGTAAGAGAGTCCCCCGTCCTCCACATGATCTCTCAGTATTGGGTCCTTCATCTTCTACCATCCCCTGAGATGAAATCATACCTCATAGGGTTAACAGAAACTGACAACTAACATTCTTGAGCTTGTCTTAGAGAACAACCGAAACGGGAATGGCTTGTTAAAACCTCTCTGCCTGTAAACTGATCAAGCTTGCTTTGCTTTAGTTTATTTTCCCCCCTCACTTTAATTGTATACACTCCAAGCTTCATGTAGTCTAGGTAATATGTCACAAGACTCCTTAACCACCACACAGATAACACCTTTGATGTGTGGGACACTGTAGTAATGGGGTAGGGGCTTAAGTTGGTTTTTAGGAACTTAGAATCAGCTCTTGTCCAGTTCTAGCTGGCTAAGACTGGTTGGGACCACCAATCCTAAAACTGGGCCTGCTCAAGTATTGGATGAAGGATCTTTTGATGTCAGATAGCCAACCTCCCACCCCCACCCAGATCATGCTAAGGGCCTCCATTTTTTGAATATGCATCCTATGAAGAAGCATGTAATCCAGATATGCCTGCACAGAACACTGATTATCTCACCTTCTCCCTACCTCCAATTACCCTTCCCGGCACCTAAGAGCACCTTGCTCCTTTATCCCATAAATATCCCACCTTCAAGAGGGTGGATTTGAAATTTGTTCTTCTCCCTTGGCTGCTCTGTGAATAAATATTTTCTCTGCTGCAAATCTCAGCATCAATTACACAGGTAATGTCTGTTTTCTGGGAGGGGGGAGAGGGAGGCCTATTTATTTACTTATTTTTAGAGGAGGTGCCGGCGATTGAACCCAGGATCTCATGCATGCTAAGCATGCACTTTACTACTTGAGCTATGCCTTCCCCCTGAATTTTGTTTTTTAATGTTAAACTTTTGTTTGTTTTCTTCTTGTCAATCTATCTTTTATTACAGGGGTCTCAACTAAGAACTGAGAAGGGTGCAGGGAAAATTTTTCCTTCCTCTGTATTCCCAGTTTGTAAAATCAGTCCTAGAGCACAGAAAGTGGTGGGAAACTGCTCGACTCATTCAGATGGCAAGCAATAAAAATGCTCAAGGTTTGGAGGATTCAGTATTGTAAGGATGACACGTCTCCCCAAATTAATTATAGATTCAAAGTAATCCCAATCAAATCTTGAAAGTTTCCTTCTTCTTAAGTGAAAATGACAGGCTTATTCTAAAATTCACTTAGAAATACAAAGGGCTAAGAATAGCCAAAGCAATCTTGAAGGAAAATAAAGGGTTTTATCCTATCAGATACTAAGATCTATTATAAAGTTATAGTAATTAAAGTAAGGTGGTGTTGCTACAAGGATGGTCAAATTGACCAATGGAAAAGAAAACATCCAGAAATGGAGCCACACATACAAGATATCCTGAACTATGACAAAGGCTATATTGTAGTTCAGGGAGGAAAGGATGGCCTGTTCAGAAAATACCAGGTTATGTAGACATCCATGTGGGAAAAAAAATATGATCTTACTTGATACCATACAAAAATCAGTTCCAGATCAATGGCAGATCTAAAAGCAAAAGGTAAAATAAAGATTTTTGTGACCTTAGAATAGGCAAGTATTTCTTTAAAGGTGCTAACCATAAAAGAAAAAAGTTTACTTGGAGTGAATACAGCTAATAGCTTCTGTTCATTGAAAGACACTAACAATTGAGAGGGTGCCACACATCTCCCAAGTCCAGATATTTGAGGTAGATACCCAACAAAGGACTTATAGCTGGTATATGTAACAAACACCTTCAAATATGTAGTAAGAGATAACTTGAAATAAAAATATGCAAAAAACTTGAATAAAGTGGATATACAACTGGTCCTTTGACATATAAAAAGACTGTCTATTTCCTTATTAGGGAAATGCAAATTAGCCAAAAGGAGATACCAGGACACACCTACCAGAATGGTTTAAAAAAAAAAGGCTGAAATTAGCAAGTGTTGGTGAGGCAGTAGAGCAACTGGACCTCTCCTATACTGCTGGTGGAAGTATAAATTGGTAAAACTGTGTTGGAATAATGTTTGGCAATATCTACATAAGGTGAACATATACATTTCCTGTGACTCAGCAATTCCACTTCTAAGTATACAGCCAACAGGTATATGTTCAATAAGACACATATTCTGAAAAGTTCACAGTAGCACTATTCATAGTAGTCTCAAACTGGAACCGTTAGACCCAAAGACAATTAACAGTAGAATGGGTTAAAAAAATGGTCATATATTCACATGGAATACTATAGAGAAATAAAAAATGCTCACATGACCATATGGCTGAATATAAAAAACAAAACCAGAGAGCAAAAAGTCAAACAAAAAAGAGCATACACAAATAGAACTGCACAGTGTGTAAACTGTAAAAATAGACAAAATGAATCTAAGTCATAAGAATGAATAATGGTTACCTTTGGGGTGGGAAGAATTGACTGAAACAGAGTAGGAGGAAGCTTCTGATGTGCTGGTGATGTTCAGTTTCTTAATGTGAGTACTGGTTACATGGGTGTATTCAACATGTGAAAACTGATCAATCTGCACATTTCTTACCAATCTTATGCTGTGATAAAAGTTAATGTATATAACAAAAAGAAATAAATTAAATAACTGAAAAAAATTTCTACAAGTATAAGTCGGAGTAACATGAAAAACTTAAGTAAACCAATTTTTAAGAAGCTAACGTCCAATAGGAAAATGGGCAAAAAGAAATGTTCAAGAAAGAAATTTAAAAGTCTCCAATAAATACACAAAATGTAAATTAGAACAGCAGAATACTATTTTCCCTATCAAATTAGCAAAGATTAAAGGAAATGAACGAGGTTGTTGCTGAGGATTTGGTGAAAATAATACCCTTATTCCTCAGGGAAGCTTGAATTTGTATAACCTTTCTGCGTAAGTCTTAAAAAACATTCATATCTTTTAAAAAAACTTGGGGGGTAATTAAGTTTATTTATTTATTTATTTTAATGGAGGTACTGGGAATTGAACCCAGAACCTCATGGATATTAAGCATACACTGTATCACCAAGCTATATACTCCCCCCTAAAAAAGTTCCTATCTTTTGACCCACTAGTTTCCCTTCAAGAAATTATTCTAAGGAAAAATCAGAGATGCAGTTAGATGCATAAGATGGACTTACGTCAGTGTTGACTACAATGGTATTTTGAAACAATATAATTATCCAAGAATGAGATAATGGTTACATTATGATACATATACATGATTGACTATTATGTTATTAATAATGTTTTCAAAGAGTGATGAATAGGAAAAGACTCATGATAAATTTAATTGAAAAATACATACAAAATCCTATGTGATTTTTTTTTGTGTTAAAAATATCAAACATACATTTAAACACACATTTGAGAAGAAAAAAGTCTGTAAGGACACATACTATAATGTTAATAGTGGCCATCTTTGGGTGGTAACATAATGAATGATTTTAATTTTGTGGACTGTTTTCTACAGTGAAATGTTCTTTGAGCATGTATTACTATTATATTCAGATATCTAAGGAAATAATAGGGCAAAAATATATCTTCCCAGTCCTCCTCCTCTAGCAATCTCAGCAACATAGATTTTTGTCTCTCCTTCAGCTTCCACATTCACTCTTGTAACTGTTTCCTCAATTTTACCTTAGGAGTATCTGTCCAGTTATTCAATTATTTCTTCTCTCATTTCCAAAACTCAGGCGCTTTTCTTTCCTGCTGAGCTCCTCAAACCCAAACTCATCCTTCTGGTAAAAGGGCTCTATCTTCCATTACTTCTCCATTCTAACCACATCAAACCACATTATATAGTGACACTCCACACTGAAGTCCCTGAAAAAATCAACACTACATACTTTCACACCTCTCAAAGTTGGCATGCTCTGATCTCTTTCTCTGTAATGCATTTTCTCCCTTCCATATTTCTAAACAGATTCATAGTTCCAGATCCACCTCCAATATCATTTACTGGGTGTAGCTTCTCCAAGGCCACAAGAACAGAGGGCGGTTTCCAGATCAATCCTCCAATAACAGTATCTACATATTTCCATATTTATCATCCTGTGCCGTTTACTGCCTAGTTCTTTGACTGTATGGAATGAGCCGTTTCTTTTCTTAAAATTTTTAAAACCTAGCTGGATGAATGGACTTTAGTATACAATATGCCTTATAACAGGGGTGTGAGTTTTCACCTGAGTCTGATAGATAAATGGCAACAAAAACACTAGCCTGATTTTTTTTTTCATTCAAGATGGCAGAGAACGTCTTAAAATAGATCCACACAAAAGCACTCACACCCGGAGGCTCAAATCAGAAGAACTGGCTATACACCTAACGCAACAGCAAAGGACAAAAGAACTAGATGTTGAGATGCTTTGGCCCTAATTACCCATAGTAGGTCCCACACACAGATTTTAAACCTTTTCAGAAAACTGGCACCTGCTGCCTCCATTCTGAGAGCCACGCCTCGACCGTGAACGGTGACCTGGGGCACTTCTGGATACCGACCCCTCCCCAAATCGAGGTTGATTATAAAGGGAAGGCTAAGTTGTAACGGTTATTATCCAAAATGCACGACTGGGCCCCGCCCCAGCCAGACGAAGTTCCTTGCGCCGCATCCACCCCGGGGAAAGGAACCGGCAGGGCTCTCATCCTTCAGCCAGGATGGGAATTCTGGGAGAGCCTGAGGCAGAGGCCGGGCGCGGCGAGGGCGCCTTGGGCTACACCTGTCAGCTTGTGCCCAAAGCTAGGCCCGGAAATCCCGGAGATTCGGTGACTGAGGCCAGCAGGCGCGTCACCCTATCCCTCGCCTTGGGATCGGCCCCTGGCCTTGCCTCCTCGCCTTCTCCCTCGTGTTTCTCAAACAAAGGCAATTCACATCCACCGCCATTTTCCCCTTACCTCAAAAACCACCTCTTCGTCAAAATCCGGTGTCATCCTTCTCCGCCATGCCACCCGCCTCAGCACGATGGGAAATGAAGGCGGGAGAACAGGCGGTACCCAGGCGTTTGCTTTTGCCCGTCCCCTGTGCCCAGAAAACTACAATTCCCAGAATGCCTTGCAGGTCACGGTCCCTCTCCCCTTAGGCCCTCTCATTGGAGCTGATCGTGAGCTTGTGGGCGGGAAGTGCGGGAGCAGGATGAAGCTCGGGCCCTCTGATTGGAGGAGATTGGGGCTTTTGTCCGCCTTTTACGGCCGCGACTGACAGGGGGCGCCTGGAGCACTGATTTTTTTTTTTTTTTTTTTTTTTTTTTAGCGCTCGAGAGGAGCGCGCGTTGGCGGAGCCGCGGTGAACACTGCTCGTGCCCGCGCCTGGCCGTCTGCCCGGAGCAACGCTGGGCGGTGCTCGTGCCCGCCTGCCCGCCGCCTGCGGCTCGCGCCCGGGAGCGCCGCGGGTCCCAGGAGCCGGCCGCATCCTTTGTGCGGCTCTCGGTTTGCGCCGCGGTGCTGCTGGACGGAATGTGGGTTCTGCGAGGGCTTTTCTCTTCTGCCCAAGCTCTTGAAACGATGGAGTGAGTGGGGCGAGCGGGGAAGCGAGCTGCCTGAGGGAATCATGACTTCTGCCGCGGGTACGTGACGGCGCTCGTGCTGCCGCTGGAAAGTTTGTGGCGAGTGCTGCTGGTCTTGGGCTTGGAGCAACTTTTCTTTCTCCTCTGGGGTGGGTAGCGGTGTTCCCTCTACCGTCCTCCAGGACTGTGGCAAGTGCGGAGCAGACTGCGTTTGATGCCGGATTTTCTCGTGCTTTCCTGACAAGAGGGGCTGTTCGAAAATCTTGTCTTTCGCGACCTCCTTTTAAAGGAAGACCGTGTTGGGGGCTCTTTGCGCCAGGTGAAACGGGAAATGTAAAGAGGGCGTTTTCTCTTTGCTAAAATTTGAGCGACTATGCGTTTGCGTGTGAAAATAGTTCAGATTCCCATGTTAAGAAATCAGTTATTCTAGGAAAGGGCAATGTTCCCGGAGTGTTGAACTCGGCGCCTATGGAGAGTCAGTTTAACCCTGGTATCGACTGGAAGTCCTGCCTCTAATTCAGTGAAGAGGTTTAGACATTGTTACTCCTGACCTGGTGGTTTTCCCCCTGTTACCTGAGGAGGAGAGGAGTACAATTGCCGATGCCAAGGTTTTTGTTCATCTGCACCCAATTTTTTAAGATTTTATTTCTATTTCTACCTGGTTAGTGTAAACAAAGCCTTCGTTTCTGTCTGCTTCCCATCCTTTCTCTTCATCGAAATGGCAAAGGCTGTATTTACCTTTGTGTGGATTTTGAACAATTCTGGACATTGTATTTCTAAACATTCTTAAAGAACATTTCTTATTTTCCAAAATAATTACTAACGTGGTGTTAAGTTAACTTTATAAAAACATAGGTTAATTTTAAAACCAGATCTTAATAGTGTATTAAGTATTAAGGTTTTTAAATAATGTTTTTGACCAATTTGAAAGAAACAAACTTTCATTAGGCATTTTATAGTAAAATAGTGTAAAGGTTCCCTGCAAAGTTACTTCTAGAATTAGTGCTTAAGTATCGCATTAAATTTTCTTAGCTTTTCTTGGCGTTTGCTTTAAATTCCTGCAACTTGAAACTGTCAAACAACACTCTAAACGTTCTGATTTGTGTTATTTCTAAAGCCTAGATATACCGGAGCATTGTACTGCTAGGTGTAATCAGATTACAACTACAAGGCAAGAAGTTAGCCAATAGGAATAAGAAAGCAAGGAGTGAATATTTCCTGAGTAGTATTCCAAGTATTATCTTTCTTTTTCAATATTATGTGTATACTGGAAATTATGTTATTTATAAACTCTCTTTTCCGTACCAAAGAGAGGCTTTTTTACTTATGTCAGGTGAATTATTTTCATCCTAAATTTCTATGCCTCACTTTGTTCAAATTTTTTTTTATTAATGAGTAAGGTTAATGTAATTTGAACTTGAAGTTGTTGGAAATTTTAAAATCCTTCCAGCCAGTTTTAAATCTCCCCTGGAGTGTCGAACATTTAAAATTCATGCCTTTTATGTATCAATTTTGAATTCCAGTCTTTACAGTTTGTAATGAACAGATACAGAAGCATTTAGTTTGACATTTAAATATGTAAACCTGATCTAGGACTCAGTCTGGAATTTTATGATTCTTTCATTTGAATTACTCTGGAATAATGCAAGCTATTTTTATATTTTATCAACTTTACAATTAAAGAAATCCACAGACATTTTTGTGGTGTTTAAAAGAGGGACACTTCCTGTGTTTAGCTGAGTTAGTTGGTTTTTTGCATGTCTTGCTGAGACATTTACTATTTTGTTTGCCCATCTGTTACAATTTATTATAATTTTTTCTCATGTTTAAATGGAGACTATGAAAAAGAACTAGGGTTTTATTTCCATCTCATTCTTATAAAATTATGTGTTCATCATTCCTACAAACTGTTTATGATGCTCTTTGGAACAATATTCAAATTCATTAACACTTGAGGAAAGTTGTTTTCAACTGGGGGAGGGCATATTTGTTTCCACTGAATCTAATCTGTGTATTTGGGTTGGTCGGCTTAATTTAAGGAGATAAGAAAAATGTTGTAGAACATCTAAGTTATAATATCTTGAAGAAGAGCATCTGTGAACAAGTAGGCCCACAGTAGAGATTTTAGAATTATTCTAATCAGTATATGAAGAAGGAGAATGACTGGTATATATTTCATATCTTTTTGAACATGTACAGGTCTCATTAATGCCTGTGCTTTGCTTTTTGGCTGGTCCAATAACTAAGAAAGTGTGCACGTGGACCACAGCCATCTGTGTATAACAGATGACGAGTATGTTTGTAATTGTTAGTAAAATGGTACTAGTGCATTACTTTCTTACCTTATTTTTCCCAGGAGCCAAACAGCTGTGTAAATAAAAGATTTACTGCTGTGCTCTGAAAAGCTTCAGGTCTGACTGTTGATACAGTATTAAGATCCAAAGGTGCTGGATTCATTTCCAAACATTGTGCACTTACTTCAAGAGTTTGACATTGGAACAGACCATAATATAATGACTTTCAAAATAGAGCCACTAAAGAAGAAGAAGAATGAAGGATTTCAAATATTGTTTACTAGTGACTTAGTTGAACACTTGTTCCTAATAATAATTAAGAGCTTATTCAGTAATCCTATTGAAGTTGATTCCTGCTAACTTTTTAAAATATCATCCTACATTAAAATGGATATTGATTTTTTTTTTTAAAAGAAATACCTTGTTATGAGACATGTTAGAGAGTATGTGTATGTGGCAGCTCTGACTATTCCCAGGCCCCATTTTCAGATTTGGGGATACAGTGAGGAGAAAAAGTGTCTGCCTTTCTGGAGCTTGCCTTCTGGTGGTAAAGACAGAAGGAGGTACACACAGCGCAAAGGGGCTAGAGAATCTGAGGGTTCTCGTGAAGCAAATATCTCAGAAGTTACCATCTCAGAATCATCTAGGCTTTAGAGATCTTCTCCACTCCCTCATTTACAAGTAAGGAAACTGAGGCAGCCAGTTCTGCACACTGGCATTCCTCCAGGTTATGTTAATTGGCTTCCTCCAATACACAGTTAACTAGCAGGGTAAGCCAAAGTTTGCAATTACTTATTTAATTCAGTGAATATGTATTGAGACAGTCAGGTACATAATGCTGTGCTCTAATTGTTGGTAATCAACCATAGCTCATATGTAGCTAATTGTATTTCTAGGACACTAAGAACAGAAATTTATGATTCTTGGAAGCAGACTTGTATACAAAAACACATCTCAAGAAAAGAGTAAAACTGACAGCAAAGATTAAAAATCAATTGAATTAAAATAGCAAAAATTAGTTAAATGACCCTGAAACTTCTGAAAAGGTAGTAAGATTCAGAAAGTAAAAGATTAATTTAATGAGATTTGGTGGGGGGTGAGGGGATTGGGTTTTTCTTTTTTTTAGTTATGGTTAAATACACCTAACATAAATTTACTATCTATACTATTTTTAAGTGTACAGTTCAGCCATGTTAAGTAGATTCACATTGCTTTGTAGCCAATCTACAGAACTCTTTCCATATTTCAGAATGGATTTTCTTTTTTAGTCCTTCAAAATGCCCAGAGGAAGCATGTTTTCATAATGGTTACAGAAATGAAATCATCATGACCGTGATGGTCTGTCAGTTTTTGTTTTCTTGGGTAAGAGGGGAGGCTGGGAAGAGGCCTAGGGTATTCATACTTTCTCTTAAGATTTTACTTAATACATCAAGAGTTTAATAGACCATTACACCAGGCTTTATCATTAGGCTTTGAATGGTTTTATAATTTTTTCTACCTAAAAAAACAAACAAAATAATAACATGCTTGTTGAATACTTAACTGAAGTTGTGTAGCTTTGGGAATTTGTATTAAGTTATTTTGGAAATATTTCATGTCTTTTTAAATTTATCGTAATGTTATACAGAGGAATCGAGTGAGAAGGCATCTTATCAGGTGATCTGGGTTGAACACATAGTATGAGGGGTCTGGGAAATTCTTCCTTCCTTGGTGGAAGGAAGGAAGTAGAGCACCC
Organism: Vicugna pacos; assembly: GCF_048564905.1. Classification (NCBI taxonomy): domain Eukaryota; kingdom Metazoa; phylum Chordata; class Mammalia; order Artiodactyla; family Camelidae; genus Vicugna; species Vicugna pacos. Next base: position 35,264,914 of record NC_132998.1, read on the forward strand.
TACTCTTTTTTTTTTTTTTTCTACTCATGTCCTTGTAATATCTTCCCGAGTGTGTGTTGTGACTAATTTCCTTTGTTGAAAAGAAAATCATAACCAAATGAAGAATCAAAGCCTCTGTGTGTTCAAGTACTTAAACAATGTGCAACAGATATTTTGAAAGATTGATGTTTATTTTTTTCAGTAAATTAAGTTTTTATTAAGGATCCTGTTGGAGAAGCAAACAAGTATAAGTATAAGATAAAATACAATTTACCTGAAGTCTTGGAAAATATGACTGGGTGAGAAGTGATAGCATAGGTGGAAAAACATAAAAGAACTTTACAAAAGCATGGATGTTCAGACCGTGTATGAGTTCGTTTTATAGGTCTTTTGTGTGAAGCTTTCATTCAGGTTGCTGTAGTTTAGGAGCAGGTCTGTACAAGTCTAGCACAGTATAATAGGTGCTCATTAAGTACTTTTTATAGAATGTCGAGGAAGAGTTGCTGTAATAAAAATTATGGTCACCTTTTAAATGCAGTAGAACAGTGGTTATTAATGAATGGTACATGGTGTAATCACGTAGGGTAGAGCCTAGGCATGTGACTTTAAAAATAAAGGTCACTGAAAGATTATAATGAAAACTCCCAATTGACAACCCCTGCACAGAAAAAATACCGTTTTCATTATGAGCCTCAAATAATACAGAATCATTACTTCTCAGTTTTTAAGTTTGAAAATTTTGGACTACTGTATTCCTTTTTAAGACATTTATACAACTCAACCATATGTCACTGAGGTAGAAGAATACAGCTTTTTCACATCAGACATTTAAAGAGTTGCATCCTACATAAACTATAGGCAAATTCAACTCCTTGCACTCAGGAAATTAACTGGAGTACTTTCTCCTATATACAGACCTCAAGCAGAAGTCTACTATTTCATTTAGTGTTGACTGAAGATATGGTAATCTGTTCCAGAGTTAGAAGAAAAATGGTATTGGACTTACTAAGCAATGTACAGTATACCCAAAACTATGTATCCTGGAATTGAAGGGAAATTTAAGGAATTGTCAAGAGTAATAATTGACTCTGTATAATGTAACAATCTGTCTAGTAAAATGCAAGTTCATCACATTGGCAAAAGTAAAAATGTTGTCAAATTTAATCATTTATCATCTTGTGCTTTGATTTGTTTTTTTGTCATCAATGTTTTTTTTCCTTTCTAGAAATTAAGAAGCCACCAGTGGCCCCCAAACCAAAGTTTATGGTGGCAAATAATAAGCCAGCTCCACCTCCTGTGGCACCTAAACCTGATATTGTGATTTCCAGTGTTACACAGTCAGCAAAGAAAACCAAACCGGCAATAGCTCCGAAACCAAAAGTTGTGAAAGCCTCACCTGTTCAAGACACCAGGCAGTCACCCTCGAGGAAAATCATCCTGAACCTGGAAGAGCATAAGCCGGAATCACCTGACAGCTCTGACAGCTCTAACTGCAAAAACGTAGGGCATCAGAGCAGTGATTGTATTTTACCAGTGTGTTCCCGCCGTTCTGAGTGTAACCATAAGCTTGGGAATAGAGAGAATTTGTATGTCAAGCAGCTTGTCCTAGGGCCCCTGGAAATACATGAAAATTTAGAAAATAACAAAATTGGCAAGTCCTCTTCAGCTGTAAAAATTCAGAGTAAATGTGATTCTAATGGTGAAAAGGTCAAGAACCAGAGTGAAGTAGTTTTAAAGGCAAGTATCCTGGAAGAGAAGCTCAAAGATGTTTTAACACAACAAACATCACCTTCTATTTTCCCACAGAAACACAGATCAACAGACAACCCAGAAAGGAATGATGACTGTAATTCCAAAAGACAATTCAGAATTGAATTTGCAGATTTGTCATCCTCCCTGTCCAGCTTTGGAAAAGTTCCTGATCATCACCATTGCTACCTACAGCTTCCTAGTGATGAATTTCAAAGTTTTGAAACTAGTCGGGATGACAGTGAAAAATGCCATACTTGCTTTCATTCATCGGAACAAGAAGCTCTAGACAGTGGTAAAAGAAGTGCTTTTTTATCTTCAGATGGAGATAGTAAGAAATCAGCAGTCAAAGACTTTGGTCCCTTAGAAATTCACTTAGTGCCGTATACTTCCAAATTTCCAACTCCCAAGCCCAGAAAGACACGAGCTGCACGTCTGTTGCGCCAGAGGCATATAGATACTCCTAGTGAGGCTACCGAAGAACCGGAGAATGGAGACGGTAGCTCTTGTCTTTTCGAAGATAGTTTGAAAAATAATGAAATTAGTGTTTGTCATCAGAATATCTTATGTAACCAGGAACAGACAGACAAAGTGAGGCCAGGAAATGAAAGTGAATTGAATGTGGACTCCATCGGGGACAGACACAACTTAGTCAATTCACAGAAAGCCTTGTGTCCTGAAACATCTTCCTTTGAAAAAATGGCACCTCCTTTAGAGACAGACTCTGATTTGAGTTCTGACAAGACAGTAGATGGTTCTCGTATGTCACTTGCTGTGGACGAAGGAAACAATTTCATAAGATGCAGCACTCTATCTATGAGCTTGCCTAAGCAGCTCAAATTAACTTGCAGTGAACATATGCCTACTGCCTGTAACCAGGGAGTGTCTGCCCCTCAAATGCAAAAGGAGTCTATGATAAAAGGTGAAAGTTCCTCAAAAACTGTCCCCAAAAAACCTCAGAGACACAGTTTGCCTGCTGCAGGAGTGCTTAAGAAGGCTGCCTCAGAGGAGCTTGTGGAGAAAAGTTCTTATCCCTCAAATGAAGAAAAACATTCAGAGAAGGGTCTAGAAAGAAATCACCTTCAACATTTATGTGCCCCAAACCATGGTGTATCACCGTCTTTTGATGTGCCTAAACGGACTTCAGAGAAGCCAGTGTGGAAGTTACCTCATCCCATTATACCCTTCTCAGGGAACCCAGAGTCCTTAAAGTCTGTCAGCATATCCTCAAACAGTGAGCCTTCCACTGCCCTCACCAAGCCTAGAGCAAAATCGTTATCTGCTGTGGATATGGAAAGGTGCACGAAGCCTTGCAAAGACTCTCAAAAGAAAAGCTCTTTAAAGAAGTTGCTCAACATGAAGCTGTCCATCTGTTTCATGAAGAGTGACTTCCAGAAATTTTGGTCCAAGAGTAGCCAACTCGGAGACACAACCTCAGGCACCCTCTCGAGTGGGGAGCGAAAAGGGACTGAAAGTGATTGGCATGGCTTGTTGGTAGGAGAAGAGAAGAGAAATAAACCCATCAAGGCATACTCCGCAGACAACTATAGCCTGGAATCCCAAAAGAAGAGGAAAAAGTCTCGGGGCCAGACCAGTGCAGCTAATGGACCAAGAGCTGAGTCTTTGGATGACCAGATGCTCTCCAGAGAGTCATCATCTCAGGCCCCTTGCAAATCTGTTACAAGTGGCTGTGCACCTGAATATGAAAATATACGCCATTATGAGGAAATACCAGAGTATGAAAACTTGCCATTTATTATGGCTGTAGGGAAAACGTCAGAGAATTCCAGCAGTGTGGAGGACACTGATGCAAATGTGTATGAGGTAGAAGAGCCATATGAAGCTCCAGATAGCCAGCTGCAACTTGGACCCAGGCATCAACATTCCAGGTAACACTTAGACATCAGACAGACACTGCACTTTTGCTTGCATCGCTGAAATTAACCTTCAGCAACCCTGTGAGATAGGTTAAAATCTCACATGTGAGGAAAAATCACTTGGTGAGAGTGGTTTAGTTAAGCATGTATTGAATCATTCCAAAGTGCAGTTTCTTGGAATGAGTATTCACAATCCCTTTACGTAATTGACTTATTTTAGTAGCTGATTCAAAGAACTTGAACCAGTAGTAGTAGTAGTACTACAAGAAAGACCTAGAACAGATACCTCATTGCCTCCAAGGCACCAACTTGGAAGTCACAGCGAGAACCTAGGGGAGGAAATTGACCAATCCAAGGAGGTTTACTTGCTAAGTCTAAGAAATTTGAGAAGTTATTGAAATCTATGTGTTTACCTATGGTGCCCTTGTCAGTTAAAACCCCTAAATTTGCAGAATTCACTACTCTTTGAGGATTACTTATTTTACTTGTTGAAAGCTAATTACTAACTTCAGATGGACATAGAAAAAATACAGGAGAAGCATAACTACTGTGCTTTGTCACTTTTGTGTATGTACTTCCTACCTTTGGTATACCTACTTCATCTGTCTTGTTGAAACTTTACGCATCTTTGATGGTCCAGCTCAGCAATCCTTGACTTCATGAAGCTTCTACAGTTACTTAGTGGGGAATGTTTACTTCCTATTCTGACCTCCCAGTTAAGCTGTGGTATCCTTACAGTTTTTATCTTAGCCTGTCTTATGGTAGGATTGTTTATTGGTATGTCTAATTGGTATTCAGTTCATAAGCTTCATGAAGAGTTCTAGTCGTGTCTTTTTGTCCTGCATGAGACCAAGCAAGGAGCTTAGTAGGGATCAGTAGACATTGGTTAGGTATAGGAGAGTGAATTAAAGAGGCAAAGAAAGCAACCACTGCAGCAGCTTCCTTCTCTCTCCCTAGTCACAAAGGGAGTTTTGGCATATTGTATTTAATGTGCTTGTGCTTTATGTTTAACCCACAAAGCACACAGACTCTTCTTGAAGTCTTTCTATATATATATATATATACATATTTTATTGAAGTATAGTCAGTTACTATGTGTCGATTTCTGGTGTACAGCACAATGTCCCAGTCATGCATATATGTACATATATTTGTTTTAAAAATGTCATATTCTTCTTCATTAAAGGTTATTACAAGATAATGAATATTCCCTGTGCTATACAGAAGAAACTTTTTAAAAAATCTATTTTTATATGTAGTGGCTAACATTTGCAAATCTCAAACTCCCAAATTTATCCCTTCCCACCCCCTTTCCCCAGGTAACCATAAGATTGTTTACTATGCAAATCTATTTCTGTTTTGTAGATGAGTTCATTAGAAGTCTGTCTTAAGTCACTAATTTCAAGCCATTAAGTAGTCAGGTCTTAAAATGGGAATTTTGTAGAAATATTAACATATGCAGCACATAGTAGAGGCTTCCTCCAAAAAAAGATTATTGGGTGAATTGAATAAATAAAATTGTTAAGCAAAATCTTAGTCATCGCACCAAGTAAAATAAATTGTTCTATGTTCTTTTAACTTTCATATGCTTTCCTAGCACTTTTTTTTACTTGTAATCCTCTCTGCCCTTTCTCCTTTAACCAGTAAAAGAATTGCTTCTCTGGCCTAACTGTTCTCATAGTCAGCTCCATTCTGTTTACAACTGTCTACTCTCTGAACCTTAGTACCTAGGCAAAAGCCTTTTCCTTCGCATAAATATTGTAATGGAAAATGGAGTTAAGTATCCAACTTTTTCTTTTTAAGTCTATTTTCACACCTGTTCTTTTCTCCATAAAACAGTTTTGTTCGTACTGTTATTTAAGAAGTTTTGTGTATTGTGTGTGGGTGTGTGTATGTGTGTGTGTGAAAGAGGAAAGAATTTGGCTTCTTGGTGACATACTACCATCCTTAGCTAGAATGAAGTTTTTCCATAAAATTGAAGGTTTGGCCCTGGATATAAACTTCCTGTTGGCCCTCAGGCTTAATCCTGAGGATTTGTCATTATCTCTGACACCAGCTTTCAACTTCTGAAACTTGTCCTTTATCTGGTATGCTTCTTATGCCTTTAGGGCACTGCTGATGGGGTGGAGGGAACCAGGATGGAAGGAGTTAATGCACACAGCAGCCAGTGCAGCTGGATGGCATTCATAAGGAGAGTTCTTTCTCAAGGCCGCAGGAAACCAAGGGCGGCTTTGGACAGGTTGAGGCTGTCAAGTAGGGCAGCCTAGAGAAGAGTGGGTGAGCTCTTGCTTTAGAATTTAGCTTTCCATGGAGATTTTTGTTTAGGCCTGGAGCTTGGAGCCCTAAACAGGCCCGAGATGCCTAAATGTGCTGCTGAATCAAAAGCCTTCAGTCGTAGGGCCAGACTGACAGTTTTGCTTGGGAGGTTGTACCTTTTGTAAACAACATTGAGTAGAAAGAGAAAGCAAAATTCAAGCCTTCATGAGAAGGACACCTGGCCACCCCAAAATAAGGTAAATGAGAAGTGGGACATCCATTTCAGGTCAGCTGAGTGGGTCTAAGTGAAAATCCTGTTTGGTAATCTGGCTGTTGAAAATATAGGCCTGTGCCTTAGAGTAATTAACTCAAAATCAAAATGACAAGAAAAAACACAAATGGACCCATTTTTCTGGGTTGGAATCCAGAAAAACAGGATTTTTCTGTTGGAGTAAATCAAAAGAGTGCCTTTAATAGTTTCTTAGGCCTCAGGAAAGATTATGTGTCTTATGAGGGGGACTGGTTCACAGATACACACTAGTTTTATAGAGTCTACATGTGTAACCAACCAGATTCTGGATTAGTAAACAGACATTTGTCAAGCTTTGGGGCAGCGTATAGTCACTTCTTTAAAGTACAGATGTTTCATGAATCCAACAACTTAACATTTACAAATTTGTAGCAACGTGTTTATAACTTACTAGGACATAATTGTAGGCAGTCTCCGATTCCAAAAAGGATTGTGTTCTAAAAATTCAAGATAATTTGGAACTCAGAGTGTATATCCCAAAGAAACTCTTTTGGAAATAGTGTTAAAGTTCCCAGTTTGGCCCCCAGTTCTGCTAACCAGTCCTGTACTGGCCTCCCTTCCCCCTTCCCAGGTAAATTCTTCCCCTCAGTGCTTTGTGCTGATACAGGACACTTGCCGGCCAGGGTGCAGGGTGGAGTTGAGCACCATGGTATCAGTGGAGCAAATCCGCAGGGTCTGAGGCAGCAGGGTTTGTGGAAAGGGTGAGGTGACTAAGGAAGAATGAGGAAACTGGGGGCTGGTCTGAGAATTACTGTAAGGCGCTGAGAGTGATAAGGAGAAGGGGAGGGCTAGGTGGTTGGGAATTAATATGCAATTGATTTTTCCCCTCCTTTTCTCCTTTATTATTCCTGCCCCTCCCTTTCTCCTTTATTATTCCTGTCCCTCCCTCTCTGCCCTCCCCAGGTTCCTTTGTGTGATTCTGTTAATTGACTTGGTGACCTCAGGCTAGGGTGAGTGAAAGAAACTGGGAGGCGAGGGGCTGGATGGGTAAGCAGTGGTACTAAGAAGGTGGAACAGCCACATCTCCAGGTGAAGGAGGATGAAGCCATAGAAATGGTAGCTTTAGGTATCCCCAGATAGGTCATCATTGGGTCACTGCTCTAGGTTCTCAGAAGCAATTTTATTGGAAATAAGGCTGTGAGCCACTCTGTAGTATTCTGGTGAGTTTTGGGTACAGTTACCCTCTTCCCCAAAATGTTTCATACATAATAAATCTAAAACAACTTTCAGGCTATGGGCCTTTCTCTCTCACTGGCATGTCAGTGATGAGTGCTCATTTATTTCTATTATTTAAGAAGTTTGATTTCCATGAGGAAGTTTCTAAAGTTTGGGCCCTTGATATTAAAGAGTTATGGACAAATCACAAAATTGTAGAACCCAAGTTTTGAAATTTTCCTCTTAAAATTGTAGATTTCTTGATTCTATAACCAAGAAAAATTTTCCCTGGAAACATTCCAGGCTTTTCCTCTGTTGTTTTAGTTTGTTCTTATAAGCACTTCAAAGAAGATGTATGGTAATTGGGTTTTCCTGGGTAACCTGGCAAGCCCTCTGGTTTATTTACGGCCCAATAGTGACCATGTGTCAAGCACTGTGCATTCAAAGCTGGAGCTGGGCGCTACTCCCTACATGTTTCTGCCTAGTGAGATGTCCCAGTTACAGGACAACATGGTTTTAATAGTTCAAGCTTTGTCTGGGTTATACCCCAAGCAGGATATTAAAGATGACTTTACAGAGATGGTGACACTTGACCCAAGGCTTATAAAGTAGACATGATTGGATTGTCATTTAGGAGATCATTTTCTAACTTTGATAAGAGCAATTTCATTGTTTTCTCCCTATTTTAAACACAAAACTGGGCTTAAAGAGCTGCCAAATGGCATTACAGGTCCTCTCAAATCCCATTATGGTATTTGTGTTATAAATCTTCAGACCCAGTTGAGAAGATATCTCTCTTGGGTTACATTTACCGTGCGGTGGTTTTATTGGATTTTAATAGAATGATGCAAGTATAAATTAATAGCCCTAATGAGCATTTCATGGTCGTCATAGCACCAGTAAGATTAAGCGCAGTTAGAGGCTGGGGGTTGGGACTCATACATCTCAACAGCAGCCCTTTCCTGTGAGTTATTTTCAGGATCAGCTCAGGAAATGTCAAAAATTTGTATGGCTCTTTAACTCTCTGTTTCTTGTGTTGAAATCATAGCCACAGAGTTTTGGCAAATCTGTTTGTTTATATAGTTACCCTACATTTGAAACTACAGCTAGAAGCATTGGATTTTATTTCTTGGCAAAAAAGCTTTCCTTTTTCCTTTTAAATATGTATTAGGAATTAGTTACATTGAAATATTTTGTCAACTGTATTACTTGGGTCTCATTCCCACCAAAACCAATAAGAGATATTATATCAAATATACACGTTTTCATGTGGTAGAATGTCGCTTTATACTTTCAGAGGGCGTAGTTTTTAGTCAGAGATGGAAGAACAGATATTCTACATTGTGATTGTGTATACATGCACACACACACACACACACACACACACACATCCTGTCTTCCTTGGTAAAAAATACAGTGTTTTGAGATAGCTAATATTGCACATTTTGGGGGAAAAAAGTGGCATTATTTTTAGAGATAATTGATTGGTTTTCCATTGCTAGGTTTTTATTAAACTTTTGAATGGTAAAAATCCAGAAATTTTTAAATTTAGCCAAGGTTATGATTTTTTCATAAAATTGCAATTAATTACATCAATGAGACAGAAATTCCTTTGCAAAATGGGCTTCTGACCTATTTCCTAGAGAAATGTTCCCAATGTGAACCTTTTGGGAAAAGACAGATGTGGGGAGGGGGACAAGGAGGGCTCTCCTTTTCCTAAGCATTTTTACTTCTTGTAAGGACCTGATAGGTAAAGATAATCAGACAATTCATCAATCTGTGAATGGATTTAGACTATTAGTAAGATGTTTGGAACTCAATGCATTTTTGCAGAAAAAATAACTGTGAGTAGGAATTGGGTTCCGAGCCAGCCTAGAAGAGTATCTTTAGCTTCCAGTATATGAGAACTACAGTGGGAAGTAATAGGAAATGAGACTGTGGCAGTAGTACTAAAACGGAGCAATAAAATTAGTTTTTATGACGCTGAAATGCGGGTGTATCCAAGGAGGAAAAGGTTAGTGTGTTGATGAGGAAAATATTAAGGGAGGAGGGAATAAGATGAAGGGGTGGAGAAGATGACCTTTGCCTCACCAGTTCTTCAGGTGGTTCAGGGGAATTCCAGATCCAGGCTCCTATTCATAATAAGTATGAACAGGAATGAGTATATTCATATTTCAGGTATTCTTCAGTAATGCCGCCTGTGCTTATATTGTTACTTTTGTAAGCTTTCTATGTTCTTCCAGACATTTCTTTTAAATGCATCATCTTTTTCTGGAATTACATAGATTAATTTGGTACTTAGAGAAAGCCCTTTATTTAAAAAGTAGACATGTTTATATGAGCCTGTTTATTTTAATACTTTCTTAAAACCATACTAGGTACAAAGAGAAGTTCGAGTTATGGCACATTTGAGTGTGGGAAGCTACAAAGCAGTACTGACCTTTTTATGAAATACTGAGTTTAAAAGTTAAGTTCAAGAACGGAACTGCCTGGTTTCTTCTGGGTGGTATGGAAAAACTACTTTGGTGGTTTAGTCTGGGTCTGGTAATTGTGGATCTCTGGAGGGAGGAAAAAAAAGTCTTTGCAAGTAGTTTTGACATCAGGCAGAGACAATCCGTCATTAGAGCTATAAAAATTGGGTTGGTTAAATAGAGGATCAGTAAAGTACTGTGATAGTATTTCCAGGAGGAACAGCTATCTTCTGCAGTTTTTCAGATTTCTCATCCGTTCCTGTTTGCATGTGTTATAGATCTGTTCTAGGTCCATATAAGTGTGAATTAGCATAAGGCTGTTTGAGGTGTTATTACCAGTTTATATGTAAAGAAACTGAAGCATGATGGTAGTGACTTCAGGAAAATGAACAAAGATAGAAATGCAGCCGGATTAGTGGTTCTGAGCCCTAATGTTCAAGGGTCTGTTTACCAGACTCTCCCATTTATCAAAGTATTTTGGTTTCTGCTTCAGGAAAGGTGAAATAATAAACACCGAACAAAGAAAGTCAGTTTCCCCTGAATGTTTGGATAAAAATTAAAAGGAAAACAAACACATTTAGCCTTTTTCTGTTTGAAATGATATAACTGCTTGTTCTTTTAGCCTCTGTGGATTTTGTTGAAAACTTTATTTTGCTTAGATCATACATTTTTTTAAAGTCAGTTTCTTGGTAATATATTTATAACAGTTAATATACTTTGGCATATGTTAGTATCATTTGAAACATTAGGAATTATAGGATAGACTTGGTTTTTAATGAACTTAAACTAGCTTGGGTTTGATTTTTTTTTTTCTTTATTTGTTTGTTTTTTCTTAATCTGAAAAGCAGTTCTGATTTAAATTCCATGGCAACTGTAATTTCAAGTCCAGGAAAGTGAGTGTAATGTATAAAGAAAGAGTAATTGGTAACTTTTTCTTCCCTCTTTCTGCTGGTCTTTAGATGTATCTGCAGTCACAGGTAAACAGGTTTCAATTTAAATGAGTAGCTTTTTCACAACTTAATTTTTCTTTCAATAACTCCACTGTTAGAAACAGGAGGATAAAGCACAGTTCCTCTCTAATATCCTGTTAGGTTGTGGGAAGTACTCTGGAGGGGGGAGAGAGGGATAAATAATGAGACCGTTCATTGCTCTAGGTATGATTTATTTGGTAGCAGAAGTTGGGGTGAGGAAATTTAAATGAGGGCCTTTTGAGTAGTTTGAAAAATTTGGAAGTTGACATATGTCTTAATGGTTTTAGGTTAAATGTAGTCACAGAATCATTAAATTTTAGAACTAAAGAAGTCATTACAAATCATCCAGTCTTCCCCATTCACTGATAAAACTAAGCCCAGCAGGTCTTGTTGACTTTACCCACACCACAGAGATGGGAAATTGAAAAACCACAGCTCCAACCTGGTGCTTCAAAATACCACATTGCCACTTCTAATGCTGTTGTGGAAGCGTTACAGAGAAAGTCAGCAAGATTTGGAAAACTCAAGTGATTTTAGTTGTTGCAAAAAAATTCAGGACTACTTGTACCACTGCCTTTTTTACCTCCTGCTGTAACAGATACTGTTCCCTCATCAGGAAGGAGGGCTGCACACAGCAACATATGAGCACAGGATTATATATGGCTCTTATTGTTTAAATAGTGATTTCAGGGAGATGCGTGTTCAAACTAAGCATAAATTTACAGCCAGCAAATATCCGCTGCTACTAATATATGTTAATTTTAACAAAACTTTCCACCCTCAACTCTCTGGCTCTTCCCATCAATCCAATTTTTTCCCCACTTTACTGAAAGTTTATCAGTCAATATCATGGATAAGAAATGTCATTAACATCAAATAGCATGGATTCCATGTTTAATAGTAACAGCTACTATTTACTCATATTTCTGATATGCTGAGCATTATGCTAGGAGACAGATACTATCTTTTGCAGATGAAGAAACTAAGACTTTTAGGAGGTTTAGTAACTTGCCCAGGGGCACATAGCTGATATGTAGATAAACTGAATATTAATCGGGTTTTCTGATCCTGAGACGTAATGATTTTAAATCAGATCATGTTCATATTGTACAGGTTTGTGAATCTTCTACCCAGGGGACTATGATGGACAAAATATTACTGTCCTCAATTTGGTCACTATCTAGAGGGGAAAATACAGGGACACCTGTAGTGATATATATAGACATTAATGAGCATTTTCAGAGGCCCCAGATTTTTCATGCATGAAGAGCTCATGAACTGGAAAACTTCTATAGTTAGGAAATAGATGTTTCAGTGGTTGGAAATGGAACTATTCATGACATGTTTGCATTTGGTCAAGTTAGTAGCTGTTGCTGTTCAAAACACGTTAAAATGGTTCCTGTCATTTACCGGTTGCATGCAGACATTAATGACTCAGAAAGAATTATGCGTCTCCTATTTACCCACTAATTTACAAGACACTTGCTTTTTTATCTGTTATCTCTGTTCCTCATGTCATTCTCTGTCAAGTACTTTCTGAACTCTAAAGCACTGGGGTTTAATATTAATTACTATCTGTGGATTCCCCAAAGTAAACACTTTTGTAAGGCTGACGTACCTTTTATGATGACATAATATCCTTAATAATGAAAAATTGGATTTAAATGAATGATAGGGTTTTCCCCCCAAAGAGACAGGTGATACACTATCTTTAGTTGAAGATTAGAGTAGGTAGGATTTCTGGAGCCTTTTGAATTATGAGAGGACAAGATGTGGAAACGGGTGAGGGAACACATTCAGTTGGACTGTAGGTTGATAGAAATTCTTTGGTAAAGCACACCGTTGCTGGGGCCAATGACACGGATCACAATCACTGACCCTGTCCACCTGGAGTCTTGCAGAATCTACGCAAGGCAAAACTGATTGGGAGGTCTCTTTGTGGCTTTTTAATTCAACATCTGTGTTCATCCTGGCTAGGCTCAACTGAAGCTGGTTAGTCATTTTAAGCAAATAAATGCTGTAGATCATATTATAGAAAACATTTAAATTCCTCCTGGACGCATTCTGCTGGGCATTTTAACATTGTGCTGACATTAAGTAATTAGAGTACTAATTGTGACAGGCTTCGCTAAAGCAAGCCTGATAAGACCTCTGCTTGGAAGTTCTCAAACTGTATTTCATTTTAAATATCCTATAATTCAGATGTTTAATGGATTCTTAGTTTTTTCTCTCCATTTAATCCGAATTAAAATCTACTCAGAAGTAGCTACACAGTTGGCTTCATTGTTAGGATCTTTCATTGTCAAAGGGCATGTGAGTATATACTTACAGGTTTTAGTCTACAAATGTAGATACATGTATGTTTCACTGCTTGTTTGCTGTGTGTTTCATCACTTGTTTGCTGCCTCTCTTCCCCATATTTTATGCTCAGGATGGAAAGGGACAGTGGAGTGACACTGCTCTGAAGGCTTTTGTTACAAGAGCCTGATGAAATCCTGTGGCCTCAATCTGCCACTTTTCCATGACTCTGATGCCCAAAGACTCCTATCTAATGACAGTTGCTTTCAAAGGCATCTGGTTCTCATGTAAACACATTGACATTTTAACTGCTAGAGGGGATATTTTCAAGTGATTTTATTCCCTAGTGACTAATGAGTAACTTCAGGAAGAGCTGGGGTTTTAGGTTTTATTATACAGAATTTATATAGAGAATTTTAGTAAAATACAGATTTTACTTTTATAGAAATTAATAAACTTAGTTTTCCCTTGGATAAATCAGAAACCAAAATAATTTACCTCTTATTTTACCCTTCTCTCAGGCTGGTCTCAGCATTTGGAAATTGCAGGAATGGGCTGGACTGAAACTAGAAGCCAGAGAAATTAAGGACAGTTCCTACTCGCAAGGGATTCACAATCTGGTTTATTATTATTTTTTAATTGAAATTGTTATTAATATAACTGTAGACCGATACACAGTTGTAAGAAATAGTACAGAGAAAACTAGGTGTACCTTAGCTAGTTTCCCCTAATGGGAACGTTTTGCAAAACTATAGTAAAGTAGCACCACCAGGATATTAACATAGATAAACCCCAGTGACCTTACCTAAATACCCTCAGTTTTTTTTTTTTTCATTTTTTGTATTTTTTTGTTTATTGTTTTATTTTTTGTTTGGTTTGTTGTTTTTATTTATTTATTTACCCCCAGTTTTATTCATACTCCTGTGTTAATGTATTCAGCTTGATATAATTTTATCAGGTGTGTAGGTTTGTGAATCTGCTATCATAGTCAAGATACTAAATATTTCCATCACCACAAAGATCCTTTTTATTGTTCTTTTATAACCACACCCACCTCACTCCCCAATCCTTGGGAACCAATAGTCATTTCAAAAATGTTATGTATAATGGAACCCTTTGGGGCTGGCTTTTTTCATTCAGTATAATTCCCTGCAGAGTCATCCAAGTTGCATTGCATCCATAGTTCTTCCCTTTCTGTTTCTGAGTAACATTCCAGTTAAAGGACATCCAGTTAAAATACTGTTTCCACATTTGGCTCTTACAAATAAAGCTGTAGTGAACATTTATGTATAGGTTTTTGTGTGAACATTTATTTTCATTTCTCTGGGAATCAGTACCCAAGAGTGCAGTTGTGAGTATATGGTAATTGCATGTTTAGTTTTTAAAAAGTCACCAAGCTTTTCCAGAGTAGGTGTGTCATTTTGCTTTCCCACCACTGATGTACGAGTGATGCAGTATCTCCATATCCTTGTCAGCACTTGATATTTCTCATTTTTTAATTTTAGCCATTCTCATAGGTGTGTAGTGACAGCCCATTATGGTGTAAATTTGCATTTCCTTGATGGCTAATCATGTTACATAACTTTTCATGTGCATATTTGATATTTGTATATCCTCTAAGATGAAATCTCTGTTTCTTTTGCCCATTTTCTAATGAGAATTCTTGTTTTGTTTTTAATAACCATTTTGTAATGAAGCATTATTTGGTGCCCCACTTCCTAGTTAATAAAATGTAAACTCCCTAGCTTGGTATATAAGACTTTTTGTGGTCTGTCCTTTCTAATCTCATGATCTTACCCACCTTATAAGATTGACCAACATTCCTAAATACCCTATGCCCTTTCATAGCTTTGTTCTACTACCAGACTTAACCTTTCCCCCAGGCAGATTATCTCTCAACCTTCTACACCTAATTCAGATGTTATCTTTCAAGGAAATCTCCCCTTCCAGTGTAGGAAAGGCAACAAAATACCTCTACCTCTGCCTGTCCACTTACTATTTACTCAGTTCTGTTTTTCTTTCTAACACTTCCTATCAGTATAACATCTATTTATTTATTTGCTCATCTGTCTCCCCTACTAGAATACAGACGGTATGAATGAGAGGCACTTAATTTTGTTACATCGCTTTATCCCCAGTGCCTGGCATATAGTAGATGCATCGTAAACATTGAAAGACTGAATGAGGAAGTGAATTTGTGATAATTGTGTTGCCACTCCCCTTCATATCCTGTTTATAAGGTATAAAAATATCCTGTTTGCAATATAATAAAAGTAACAACTAACATTTACTTTGTTGATTGTATACCAAGCAGTACACGGCAACCCTTTCCTTGGTCCACTGTTGCACGACACTAACTCATCATTCTACCAGAGCGCTTTGTTAACCTCCCCTTCCACTCCCTCCAAAAGAAGAAAAATAAGATACATGAGCTGTAACAACAAATAGTGTAAGAGATTATAAGCATCTTTATATCCTTGGCCTCAGCACCTACATGGCACAGAATAGGCGCTCACATCTGAGTAAATAGTCGTCAGGTTATATATTGCTTTTACTTGCATGAGGTCAGAATCCAGCTGGATTTTGAGTAAACCAGTGTCCCACTGACCAGCTTTCCAGAAAGCACAGGAAACACCTGTTAATTTTGGAAAGCAATTCACTGATTTGGAGAATTACTGCTATTCACTAGAACAAAGCTCCCTTGGAGAAGACAGGTTGAGTTAAAAGGCCTCATGTGCGTCTGTCTTTATGAGCTATGTAGCAAGCATCCTGCCATATTACGGAATGGTTAAGCACAAAACATTCCATCTCTCTCGTTCTACTAGTCCACTAGATTTTATCAAACCTGCAGAAAGAAGCCATGGGGTCTAAATTCCCATGTCAGTCAAAAGCAGTTTTTAACAGTTCCTAGGTAGTACAGATCTGAAGATCTTCATATGCTATTCAGAAAATGCAGACAAATGCATCACTAAAAAAAAATCAAAATTTTATGAAACTCTTCCCCCTTACATGAAAGAACTCTCCCTGTGTCTTACATGTAAGACTGAAAGTGGAAAAAATCTGGGTAGTCTATAGGTACCTTTGGAGTTAGCAGGAATTTACTAACATGTCCCAAAGTCAAGAGCCTGGGAAAAGGCCTGGTGTAATTTTTATGTATATGGGGAAATTATCAGAATGATTTAGCTATGGGAAACAAGTTTCCCCTGATAGGGTGAATTCATATAATTATCTCAAGATTTCAACATTTGTCTATCTGCCAAAATACATTATTTTAGACTCTTTGCTCTGTTGTCTCCAAATAAATTATTTTGTGAACCCCAGTATGGACTAGTTGGGAATCCAGATGGGAAAAATGTTTAAGAGTCTTATCTAGAAAGTTAGGAAATCTTTTAGAAAAATGTTAACTTAAGAAAACTTCTTACCTTTATCTTTTAGTATTCTCATTGTACAACAGGTAAAATCCTATGCCTTTAGTTGTTAAGCAGCCAGGTAAAATATGCTTCTGAATTTGCACAGATAACCTGTGAAAGCTATTTAAGAGATTGCATCTTTCCTCTTAATATATTAAATACAGCTTCTAGTTAACAGGTATTTATTACACATTGTGTACTGAGCACCATATTTGGGGAGGTATAAATTTCTACGAAGGCTTCAGTGAAGAGTACAAAACAAAGATCTGAAGGGTGAAAGTTTTCTATGACTAAGAAATGTCTTTTGGTTTCTATAAAATATATGAAATATTTTTGTAGGGCAAGATTTAAATACTGTAAAATTAAGAAAATACTTTAGCTTTAATAGATTTGGAAGCTTTTTTGATGGTAAAATGAGTTTTGGTGTGTTTTTGTACTCAGTGGTTACTTAACTGTTGATGCTTTCTTACTGTAGACTAAAATGAGATCTTAGCCATTTTCTTGAAAGATTGACTCTCAGTGGTAGTAATTCTAAACATCTTTAATTCTTATTGAGCCCTTTCACTGTTAAAAAGCAAAGTATTTTTGTATGCTCTTCTGCACTCTAGAAATTAATGTGTTGTCTGCCTGCTCATTGAAATCTTGGCCCCAGTAAATTATTTCTGCTGGTCTTTCTGCAAATGCTCTGTGGCTCTGTGGGTGGATTCCATAAGTAAAATCTGTGACTATGAGTGGAGGTTTTGGAATTCATGGAAACCTCCATTTCACTATACTTACCTGATGTTAGGGTAAATACAGTCTTTCTTTCCTGGATTTACTTTACAGGGAACTTATCATGTTCCCTCAGGGTGGGTAGATACTCTAGAGGGTTTGATGTGTGTTAATTTATAAGCTTTCTACAGTAAAAACACTGAAAATCCTTGCCATAACCCACATATCAACATGCTCTGATTTTTCTGCATTTTGGGGGAAGTCCAGATGAGGATGACTGTCTCCAGCCTATCCTTTCCCTTGCCTTTGACCTTTTCTTCCCAAATATTAAAAAAAAAATACTGTTTATGAGGAATGCTTGAAATAATTGAGATTAGTAAGTTTGGAGAAAGGAGAATGAGGATTTTCAAATTTTTTAAATTATAGAAGTTATATAGAATCCTGGTTTGCCTTTTTTTTTTTTTTAAGTTAAATGTACATAAAGTGAAAAGTATAATGGTTCCTCCTTTCCCTCATTATTCCCCTCCATTCCAGTCGACAGAAAAGTGTTTTGGGGAGTTTTGTTTGTTTTGCTTTTTAATATGGAAAGTTTTAGAATAAATGGAAAGTTTGGGGGCAGTTAATCTCTGTCCCTCAGCGGCTGTTCTTATCTGGAAGGTACTTGAGAAAGGCAGAGGCTGTCAGCTGTTTTCCCCAGGCAGGAACAGACTCTTCCTTCTTGTGTGTCACCTCCGTGCCTGACTGCAGCCTAACCCACCGGGAGCTCAGTAAACACATGTCACAGATGGAGGAGCGATGACACTTTGTCTTACTACCTGCTCCTTATTTTTCTTCTCTTCCCTTCTCTTCTGGCATCTTAATTTCTCCTTTGCTTTTCTCCTTTCTTCTTCTTCTTCTTTTTTTTTTGTACTTTAAGCTAGTGGCTCATAGCAGAGGACCAGTGTTTTGAAAGGCTGTCTGCTAGACTATTTCTGCTTTAATCCCATATGAAAGTCTGTACAGGTACTTGACTTTCCATTGCCAAGTGAAGTTCCTATTAACAAAGGAAATCAGCAACTCCATTCCATAAGTGACACCTGCTGCTTATTATCATTTTAGCCTGTGTTGGTCATTGAGGTTGTCATCATTGTGATCATTATTTACCAAAGAGGGATGAAGCAAAATTTTAGAAAGGTGCTTTATTGATTTTTTTTATTAAATAATTTTTTTTAGTGAAGGTACTGGGAATTGAACCTAGGACCTCATGCATGCTACACATGCACTCTGCCACTCAGTTATCTCTCTTCCCACTAGAAAGGTGCTTTAAAAAGTATCTTGAGACCTATCAGGATACCTCTAAGTTAGTCATTTACGTTAATGACTGAAATTCTTCTAGAAACAGGAGACAGTATTGTGATAGGCGTGAACCTGTGATTATTCTGCGCTTTGCATGTTATTATATAAGTAGTAAGCCACCAAAAAGAAGCAGTGAAATTAAACATGGAAAACAAGCCCAGGAATGTCCTGCAAGACCACAGCTCACATGACCTCACTGCAGGAGTTCTTTACTCAGACGTGTGTGCTGGTGATGAGCTGTTTCACATGACTGGTAATGCAGAAGCTTCTCTCTGTACTCCTTTTTGATACAAGGCTAGACTTTTAAGTATCTAGAGTAATAATTTATATCTTTATGTTAGAGAGGGTCCTCTAAATATAAATGAGGAGAAAGAGTGCACACAGTTGAGTGAGCTTTCTATGTCCCACAGATTGTTAGAGCATTACTTGCATTAATTCATTTAATCCCCAAAAAGCCCTGTCAGATAGACACTATGATTATCCCCATTTTATGGATGAGGAAACTGAGGCATAGTGAGGTTAAGAGCTTACTCAGTTTCACTTAGCCAGTAAGTGCCTGAGCTTTTTTTTTTTTTTTACTGTTCTGTAAAGTATTTTATTTAAATAAAATCAGGGGCAGACCCTTTTCCTCCATACACACAGGCACATGCAAGCATGTATGCACGCCCACATCCTCTCTCTCTTCCTGCCACCCATGGCCAACTCAAACCTGGAGGTTCTCATCATGACCATCCTACCTCAACCCTGGGACAGGGAGACACCCTCCATGCGAAGATTCAAACACAGGCAGTTTTGCTCCAGAGCAGGTATACTGCTTCTTGTGCGTAATGTGCTGTAACAAGGATTGGCAAACTTTTTCCATAAAGGGTCAGATGGTAAGTATTTCAAACTGGCCATATGGTCTCTGTTCCCACTGTTCGTTTCTGTGGATGTATATCTACAGATACATATCTGCGGATATAACACGAAAGCAGCCACATATGATACAAAAACAAATAGGCGTGGCTGTGCTCCAAGAAAACTTTATTTGTGGATACTGAAATTTGAGTTTTATGTAATTTTCATGTCTCCCAACATAATATTCCTGATTTCTTTTCTTTGTTTTAATATAAGAAGCATTCTTAGTTCACAGGCAGCAGACTGGATTTACCTACTCATACTGTTTTTACGTGAGATGTTAGGATAAAGGCCATTCATTTATTCACTTATACATGCAAGAAATAGAACAGGTATCATACTAAATTCTAGGGTTACCAGGGGTGAACCAGAGCAAAAACTTTCAGTTCCTTTTGCCATTCTTCTTACCTAATGGACCGTGATGTTCTTCTTCTCATGACTACTTTCTAAAACTTTGTCTTTATTTCCTGTCCTTTGCATGTACCAGATATGTTTATATTCTCTCATTTAATCTTCATAGCCAGTAGTGTTATCTCAGTTTTATAGTTCAGGGAAGTATAAAATTAAGGAGCCTAAATAGCTAACCAGTTTCTCACTGCCAGGTGAGTGGTGGACCCTAGATTCAAATACAGGTTTGTCTTAGGCTGAAACCAGTATTTTTTTCTTCTCTCCTCTGCTGCCTTCTCTCTACTCCTAGAAATATATGAAACTATGATGAAATACTTGTGGCCCTGTCTAAAGTGAATCTGTCTCACTTCGTGAATGCATGTTTATTTTTACTTTCCTTTCATTTTCCTTGACTCTGGTTTTTGAAGATGTTACCCAAGTTTGATGGAAATGTTATAACTTTTCTTTGTTTCTTGATCAAGGGAGCCAAAGATAGGGCTCCTTGGGGTTATTGATGATTCGTGTTTGGTCTAGAGTAGACCTTTAAGCTCTCTTCGTAGATAGTATCTGAGGAAGAGAAATGATAAATGGAATTGTTCATGTATACGTTTAAAAAAGGAAGTGGACTAGTTTATTCTTGAGCAACATTAACCTCCCCCTCTCCGGCTACTTTGGGCTCCCAAGAAGCCTACTGTTCTTTTTCTCCATGTCAGTGGAAAATCCTAATTACGGGTTGTACTTCCAGTTAGAAGATGAGAAACTCAAGTAGGCTTGAATAAAATAGATATGGGACTGCAGGCAGGTGTTCTGTGGGTTTAACTACTGTTTTCCTTGTTAATATCCCACTATTTTATTGGGGTCTGTATTTAATGTAACATTTAATATTGTGTAACATGGAATATGTCATATTTCTGTAACGTAACGATAATACCTTCAACTTGAGAATTGCTTTGAGTTTATCCTGGCAGAGTCTGTTTGGATGTATATGCAAAGTATACTTAGGTATTCGTGAAGTTAACTTTATACACCCTTCAACATGGTTTCTCAGGATAATCCTATTAGAAACCACCAGTGCACTTGCTTTGTACTTAAGGATCTCAGAAAATGACACCTTCTTTGGTGGTTGTTTCAATTACCTTCTATTTACCATGTTAGATTGGGAGGAATGGGGATGCCCAAACAAATGACACTGGACAGATGAGATTGACAGCAGGTTATTAGCTATACATACCATCTTGGGTAGGAGGACATAGGACGCCACACAGGGCCATACTGAGGTAGCACTTGGGAACAGAGTGAACCACCAGGGGCTGTGGGAGGCAGGTTTTGTAGTATCAAGAGGGTAGGATGACCCTTGGATTCCATGGGAGAATGTGATTGACTAGTTTGAATAATTTCACACATTGGTAAGGAACTAAAGTCCTCTAAATCAGGGATAAGCCAGAACAGTCCCTGTGGTAAAGAAGGTTGGTTGGCCAGGGGACCTTGTCTGAGGGAGCAGAGTGGGAAGAACAATGTGTAGTTAGGCCATTTGGGCCCTCTTGGTTTTCCCCAGACGTCAGGGTGTATTAGGCCTTACACCATAGTGATTTCATACTGAGTCACAATCAAGAGCAAAGCATGGGCACAGGGCACGATCATATTTTCCAAAAGTCTCACCACCTTTCTAGTGACCGTTGGAATTATGATGAAAAGACATTAGCAGAAGCAACGTGGCATGTACAACTGACACAAAAACACATGGCCTAGAGAAGGTAGTCAGAGGGTGAGCTGTTTATCTCTACCTGCTCGCCAACCAGTCTCACTGCCCTGGCCTGGCTCCCCAGCTAGGTTTCCTGCTGTAGTGTTAGAACCTGGTAAAGCCAAGGGGACGGGTTGAGTTTGGATCCCCAGCTACCATAATGGATGAATGATTGTCCCTTCTGACTCGCCTGCTTGCTAGTCATGTTAGCAGTAGGAACCTCTTTTTAACTGGTAAATCACTAACTTCTCATCACAGAGAAATATACTCACCCCCACCCCGTCACCTGTCACCCTGCTCATCACTTCCATTCCTACCTCCAAGCCTTTGCTCACACCTCTGTTCCTCTTTCATTCTCTGGAGTCTGTTCTCCTAAGTGCCCATGCCTCAGATCTCTCTGACTGCCCCAGGCTGCCTGCGGTACTTATTCCTCTGTCTCTGCAGCCCTAGTGTCTGTGCACTGCCTTTAACATTTAGCACGCACTCCCTTTCAGATGTTCTCTTTTTAGAAAATAGTCCATGCCTTTATCCTACTTATTGAGGTTATCCTGATTCCTTGTGCCTCTATCTGTTTAGGAAAGTTTCACTTAGCAGGTAAAAAGAGAAACAACCAGTAGAATTTACAGTTTGAACATTATCTGCAACTCATTTTATTAGGTTATCTTCATCCAGCCCCTAAAATAATATGTGATGCATAATAAGCTTGCAGTAAATATTTATAGAAATAAATGATATAAGCTTTATATATATATTAAATATTTTAAAATATGTATTTGGAAATATATGTATATGTGTATAAATACATACATATGTGTGCACATGTGTGTCTAAATATGTAGCGTCCTCATGTATCATCCCAGCCTCTTTATTTCTAGTGGCCTTTATTTGGTCTGGTACTAATGAGTTACTATCACCTAATAGGGAGGTCAAGGGGAGAAGTGGTGTTGGATCAACTCTAATTTTATTTAAACGTTTAAAAATTTTTTTTCAACAAAATAAACACATCTTTGCTACAGTGAGAAAACTGGGTTGGGAACCTGCTAGATTTTATTTGGAGGCAGTCCTAAACTCAGTAAAATGCTTTTCTATTTGTATTAACAAATAGATTTCTTTTTTTTTTTTTCACGTCAGTCGAGTTTGTAACAAGGCTCCAGGAGGCACATGTCACACAAGTGCGGAAACACCCAATCATCACACTCATGAACTACAAAAGGATCAACAAAAAAATTTCTGTCTACATTTCTTGAAGAGCATTTTGAAGAATCATTCTGCAAACCCCCTAAGAAAGCAAAATTGCTGCTAATTAAATGTTCGGTATTTATTTTAGCTAGTGCTTGTTTTAGGAGACATTTTTATAAGAATTTGTTCCACTGTAGCTAGGAACAACTCAGGCTCTAACTAGATGCCTCCCAGCTAAGCTAGAGAGACAGGAGTGTCTATTGGATTGTTATCGGCCTTGGGCTTCTCCTGTGTCTTTAAGATCAGCCCCAGAACCCTGGAGGGCATGATCATCCTTACTTGCAGGGTGGGAGTTCTTCCACAACCCACACAGCGCTGTGGGAGATGCCAAATAGGACAGTGCTGGGTACGGGGGTCCGGTCAATAGCCTGTGGTTACTCTGTGCCCTTCAGACTGCTGAACGATCCCTTTATAACTTGTTTTTTCTCTTTCTCAGCCTTTTTCAAGTCTTGTCAGGTCAGTCCTATCTGTTTTCTAGAGACTCATGCTAATGGTTTTCACAAATAAGCCCCTACAGGCCCTAAGAGAAGGCACAGTCTTTGTTTTTTTCCCCCCACGTTAAGGAATAGTAAAGGGAAAAAATAAAGGCCATCTTGAAAATGTGTGGAGATCTAAATCTAGGTTTGGAGGGAGAAAGGGACAGGAGTAAGTTTCTCTCTCTCTCTCTCCCTCTTTCTTCTTTTCTCTCTTTCTCTCTTTCTTCCTTTTTTCCTCCCTCCCTTCCCTCCTACCCTCTCCTCCCCGCCCTTTCCTTCCCCTCCCTCTCCTCCCTTCCTTCCTTCCTATTCTCTTCTCTCTTGGAAAGAAGTAAGCTATCCCTAAAGAGGTGGTGCTCTGAACCATCTTCTGTAAAATTTTTTGGTTTCTGGGTTTGTGGGGAGGGTGTGTGTGTGTGTGTTGTCTTTGGAATAGTAATAAAATGACAAGTTTTTTTTTTTGAACAACTGTTGATTGAGCAAAAATCATTATTGAAAGGGCTGTCTTGAAGATTATGACTCAAACATTGGAGAAACTAAGGGTTGATGGGCAGTGGAAAGAATCAGAACATGTGTGAAATTCTTAAAAAATTTATTGAGTTACATTATGTTACACAATAAAAAAAACCTCTTCACTTTTTGTAGAAAAAAAATTACAGGTGTTTTTAAAAAGCACCAAGGAGTAAATAATGAGGTCTGTCTCTTATCATAGATCTTAGTCCCAGAGGCATCCATTGTTATCAGCTTCTTTTGATTGTTTCTAGAGAGACCTACTGCCATATTTGTGTTAGCCTGCATATGTATGTATACATATATACACACATGCACCCATATATATGTGTTTTCCTTTTTACACAGATAGATACACACTGGTCTGTGCCTTGACTTCTTTTTAATATAGCAGTATTCTTGGAGAGCAACCCATATCATTGTGCACAGATCTGTTTCATTTTTTGAACAACTGTATGAATGTGCCCAATTTATTTCACTAGTTTCAACTGCTTCTTTGTAGTTACACCTTACTCTAAAATTGCTTACATAAAATGGGTGTGAACATCTGGGTAGGTTCTCTTCTGCTTTAAAGAATTTTGAATTCCATTTGTTTTTAAACCAGTTTTCAGAGTTGTCCCATGATGGCTATTTTAAATAGCAGCCTCAGTGTACTGATCTTGATTTTGTTTTTGTCATTAGGGTACAGTTTTAAAAATCTTAATAATAAATACATTTCTGGGGAAGGAGATGGTAATGGTATTTATGAGGGTAGAAGTTGCCCCTGGAAGATGAAGCAAGCCTGTTTTTCAAAGTTCATCACTTAAAAGCCTGGTATTCCTTCCTGCAGAGTCACCAAAAGCCAGATTTTAAATAATCCTCTAGTTTATATTTCAGGGGAAGCTGGATATTTTTCTGTTTTTTTTTTTTTTTCTCTCCTGAAGCCATAGAACCCCAGCTTGCTAGTTTTAAAGTCTTGGTTGTTAACTAAAATTCATGAACCAGTGAATAAAAACACTAATTGTGTACATTTTATGCTGCAAGTGTTTTATTTTATTTTATTTAAACGTGGTAACATACTCCTGCTGTGCTATCCCTTATTTTAGTGATTTTATTTATTTTGTAGTCTGTGGTTATTAATCAAAACATTTAATCCAAAAAGTTATATACTACATACGTGTGTTAAATTATATATATACTTTTACTGAAGTCAAGATAATATAATCATTAATTGTTTAAATTGAAGTTTGCCCTAAACTATAAGCATTCTCAAAATTTTAAAAATTAATGTGTATTAAAAAACTAATGGAGATATCTTTGTGGGGGAAGGATTTCTGCTCTTAAGCTGTAATAACATCAGCTATCTGCAGCCTTACATATTACAGAAGCATCAGGGTTTATTTTTAGTCAAAGCAGTTAGTAATGTAGAAGACCTATCAGAGGATCTGGTTTACCTCTCAGCACGGAGGAGTCACACTTGTTGAACCTGATTTTTGTTCAAGTCTGATAAGTTTGTTTCAGACTGTGTTATCTCTTGGCTTTTGTGTTCTGTCACCCTGGCTCTGCACAGACTTAAAATAATTATGCAAGATCCTTTGTTTGGAAAACCTAAAAATATGACTTGATTATATGAGTCTTGCTTTATTAGAGGATGAAAATGCCTGTGTAGGACTGTTTCCCAATTTGTGCCATGTTTCCTGAAAGAAGTAGAGAGAAAACTTTTTTTTTTTTAAACTAACTTATTTTAGGGGTAGTAGCCGGGAAAATCACTTGAGTGGAGGGTAGAGAAAATTACACATGTACTGCATAATTGAGAAGAGGACCTGAAAATGAGAATAGGAATGGTTTTTAAATTGTTTTCTATTGATTTGATTCATGGTTTTCAGCCTGATGCTGGAATCTGCAATTCCACGAGGGAACTGAAGTAAAAGAGTAAAAAGTTTTCTGATGAAACTAGATAGAAATAATTTTCCAGTGAAAATTGTAAACCTGCTTTATATCCTTGACATATTATAAAACATAACTTATTTGAAAAATATTTTTGCTAATTTTTCCATGTAATGTTTATCCTCCAAATTTTCATTGGTAGTTTTTCCCAAAGAAAAACTCATTCTGTGATAAATATGAAAGTAGCCAAAGGAAACACATACCCACCAAGTCATAGTGAGACAGCATTTGCAAAAGAATTCTAACAACATCCTGAGGACTAGCCGGTTTTTGTTCAGTTTGGTCTAGGGGTAGAAATGAAAGATGACAGAAGATCAGTTATACATTTTGTGACTCGAAAATGAGAAAGAAGCTTTGAAGGTGAAAATACTGGGACGAACTTCTTTCTTCACATTTGGGAGGGATTACATGGGACCCAGAGTAAAATCACAGGCGAGAGAGGAAAAGTAACTGGATTTGTCAACAACCGAGGACAGGATTCAGTGCTTTGAAAGCATTCTTCAGTTAGCTCTGCTCCTCCTTCACCTCTCTCCTCCATTCTTTTCCTTTTCCCCTCCCCTTGCTGGCATCTTTAATTTAATAGAGGTTCACAAGGATGCTTCAGTGGTAAACCCTGGCAACTGTTATGCCTGACTTCACTTTGTGCATGTTTTATGTTCCTGAAAAATGCTTTGAGAAAATGAATTAAATTAGGTATTTTTTTCAAAGACAGTTCCTTCTTAAAAAGAGATCATCCTCAATGTGACATCTTACCTGAGAGAGAAATTTGCTTTACTTCCAATGTAAGATGTACTGTTTATGTATAGAAAAGAACACAGACAAGTAATTGTTTTTAGAAATGGTGGTGTTAAATAATCACTCCAATGCAAGGATCCTTGGCACGTAGGATTGAAGGAACAGTTGCCTAATCAGTAGAAATTTACTTCTGGCTTTACTTGTCTCTGACTTTATTCCAGTGAACTTGAAAAATTTTTTTTTTCTAGTAACAAGGCCCCTTCCTTGCCAGAAGGAAATCTGACTTGGAAAGGATGGCCTGGGGAAGCAGAGCCCAGTTTTGACTCTTTCTGGTTGTTGTTGGAGCTTACTTTCCTTTTACTTCAATGATCCAATTATGAAATAACGAGGCAGGAAAGTGTGGAGGAAACACTATGTCTTGTTTCTTTAACCCGAAAAGCAAGCTGTGTTAGAATGTTATCTTTCTGGCAGTGGGAAGGAAATAAAAGGAATGGAGGAGCCCAAACTCCATGACTGACGTAAGTGAGGAATCCTTGTTTCACTTATCAGAAATCTATAATTATCTAGATAGCTTTGAAAGCTGTTCACGGTCTTATGGGAAAATAGATTAATCAACAGTTTTTCTCTATTCAGTCATGTAGAAATGAACACGTATGAAGATCCTAGGTGCTGTCTTTCCTGATTTTGGTGCTAAACCCATTGTCTTTCCTTTAAAATTAGATCCTTTGTTGACATATTTCTGTTTTGATTGATGTTATCCTGATTCTGCTGTTGACTGTTCATGAAACCTTCAGGGACTTGGTTTTCCCCCACCTCTCTACCCTGGCCCTGATGATTTTTTTCTCTCATATCCAGCCCTTTTCCTCCCAATTCATGATATAGCCACCCTGGTTCAGGTTGCCTGCAAGATTGAAATTACCTCCTAGATCTTCTACTTCTGCCACTATTCTACCTCCATTTCATCCTTGGTTCATTGGTTTTGGATTATAAGATGAATACTATGAATACTCCTTTTAATGGAAAAAAATGAAAACAAATATATGTATGTATATGCATGACTGGGATATTGCATTGTACACCAGAGATAGACACATTGTAATTGACTGTACTTCAATTAAAAAAAAAGATGAATATTCCTAAAATCCCATTTTTGCCCTACTCATTTTCCTCCCTCCTAAGCTTCAGAAATCATAATTGGTCTCTACTGTTTGCCATCCAAGAGTGTGGGGAACTCCTTTAGCTTTAGTTTAAGCTTTGACCAAGGTGCTCTCACTGATCCTGAGAAGCTTTTCTCTGGCTGGGGCCAGAGCAGGGAGGTCGGGGCAGGAGCTTAGTTTGATTGACAGAAGAGGTGCCATTCATTCTCTTCCCTATTGGCACTGACAAGAAAGAAGCATGGTAGTGACAGGAGGTCTACTAAGAAAATCTTTGAAGTCTACTGGAAGATTTATGTCTCCTTGTTGAAGGTCTGCAGGATGAATGTAAACTCTTTAGCTGTTGTTCATGCTCCTTGACAGCCTAGCATCTGTTTTCATCTTCTCCAAACTTATTTTCCATTATTTATAGGAGACATCTGCTGCAGTCAAAATGTTTTTTGTTTGTTTGTTTTTCTGAACACCAGTATTTCTGCTTCCACACCATTGATTATGATGCCCAGATGTCCCTTCTCCTTTAAACCGCACAGTCTTTCCAGCATTCCCTTCAAACTTTTCTTTGCAGAAGACTATCAGCATATACTGTCTGAACTTCTGAAATTTAATACCCATTGCTTTCTAACATTTCTACTCATTCAGTAAAAATTATTGAAAGCCTATTATATATCAGACAGTATGCTGGGGATTCAACTGGAAAAGACAATTTCCTTGTCCTTAGGAATTTACATTTTAGTGAGAGAAACAAACATACCACCAAGTAAGATCATAAAGATTCAGAAGAGCCAAGCAAACTAATTTGGGGTAGAGAGAGGGCGGTCAGGGAAGGTTTTTCTGCAGGTAAGCAATTTTCAGAATTAAAATCTCCAAGTATTTTATGGCAGTATGTTTTGATGCATGTAGTTTTAATATTTAAAGCTTTTCCCCCTTGTTTTTAAATGTAAACTTTGGTAAGCATTTATATTTCTAAATGGATGTGGCAGCCAACCGGTTACTGTCTTCTTGATAATAGCTGTCTGAATGTTGAACCCAAGAAACAAGTCTCAGCAAAATAAACCTAATTTCCTCACAGGTGCCACAGCTCACTGATCATTCGAAATTTTTATACCATTGATTCCAAAAAAGTGCACCAGTGAGCTGATCCAAAAAATAAAATTCTGATTCAGTGAGGTGGGGCAGGGACTGAGGTTTTGTTTTTCTTGAAAGCTTCCTGGTGATGCTGAAGCTGCTTACAGGTTGATTATGTTTTGAGTAACAGAGTTTCAGAGAAGGTAAAGAGATAGACAATTAAAATAAAAACAATTGAAGGTGTATTCTATTTATGTGGCTGGATCCTGCAGTCTGTATATCCTAGCTGGCAATGACTCTCACTCATCTAGATCAACTAGCTACCCAGTGGGGTTGGGCTCACATCCCTGGACCCAGAGACAAGTGAATCCTGCCAGTGATCTGAGTAGAAAGCTTCCGCTCTCCACCCCCCACCCCACCCCAGGGGTGAGTCTTCTTCAAGTCATGGGGCGCTATGATAAGGTATGCACCCACCTAATTGAGACTGTGATATGATTCCCTCAGGCCCCCAGCCACTGAGTAATAGGAAATCCAGTCTTTGGCAGAAGGAAATGTTCCTTTTGGCATTCTGCCTTCATCTAACTGGTTTGTGTAACAGTTGGGCTTCAGGAATGGCTTCTGAGTCAAGTCTGAATCCTACAGTATATAATCAGGAACTGGCAGAAAATTTATCTTTAGCTTTTAAGATTCCTGTTAGAAATTCTTATTACTTGTAGGAGTCATCACAGTTGAGTGACCTGCCCATGACCTGGGAAAGGGGCCTGCCAGAGTGAAATGGGACTGTCTTTATTCTGCCTGAGTGTTTCCCCTGATGATTTTCTGTGGCTCTTTTACTGACTCTTCTATTCTGCAGATATTCTTAAAGACTGCAGAAAGGAAAGCAGTTGCTGTAGGCAGTTTGTTCCTGAGTCTTTACAACTAAAGCTAGAAAGAATTATTTCTTTTGCTTTACTTGGGAACTTTTCCTATGGAATTCCCCCAACAGATTGGCTGCAACAATGGCTTTTAGATTCAAGAGATCTGTCTCAGTACAGAGTGAGAAATGTTGATAATGTCAGTCTGCCGAGGAGGAGTTGGTAAACGGTCTGGTACGGTGGTTCTCAGACTTTAACATGTTTCCCCTAGGGGCCCTGAACCTCTAGAGTTTCTGCTTCAGCAGGTCTGGAGCTGACTCTCCATTCCTCATTCCTTCCTATGTCTTGTGATGTGATTACATGAGAGGCAGTTGGTGATAACCAGGGAGGTGGGCACATGTCCGGTGTAGCACTTGAATTGTGGATTGTGATCACCATCATTAGCTTTCAATCCTTGTAGATTTGTGAGTTGCTTTTTAAAAACAAAAAACAAACCACTGAGGCCCAAGGAAGCAGCACCTCTTGTAATGTCAGAACATTAATGTGGTAGATATCCCAGCCCACCTTCTAGGAGGCTAGAAGATTTGTGCTAGTAGAGACCTGACCATCTAGAATAAGGGTATATTGAAGCATAGGATGGGGACAGCGGGAAACTTACTTACCCTCCTGTCACAAAAATACATGTTTTTCAAGATGGTCAATTTTAAACCCAAAATGAACTTGGGTTTTTGACAGCTGAGGTGGGAAAGGCGAGTTTGGCTGATATCTTTCTATCCTTCTGAATCCCTTAGATGTGCCTTGTTTACATCATGTGAGTAAGATGATTGATTTTGTTTGTTTTTGGTAGCATTCCTTGTTTCCAAAGGTGACTAATGTGATACTTTCTATTGAAGCAGCACTGGAGCATCCCAGGAGGGACCCAATGACCTGGACCTTGGTCTTGGTGACCTTCCTTCAGATGAGGAGGAAGTCATCAACAGTTCTGATGAAGATGATGTCAGCTCTGGTTCTAGTAAAGGGGAGCCTGACCTGCTGGAAGATAAACAGGTAAATGTTGATAGTTAAATGTTTCTACTTTCATGTTTATTGACCTCTCAGGACACTCAGCATGATATGTATAAAACCCCTACTTAGTTGTTTAAAACTTATAAAACATCTTTCTAGTTTAAATTTAATTCCTGCTGTAATGTGGTGCCTAAGATGTTTTTGTGTTTCCAAGTATATATTGCTTAGAGACTATTCAGTAGTTTTGGAGAAATTATTTATGTTTAGAGAGAGAAAAAGATTGCTGTCAATAGTACATCAGGATTTGCTCTGAAATAATCCCGTATATTTGTTTTTTCTGTATCCATGAAACAGAATTGTCCACGTGTTGGTAATTATTTAAGATGTGTCACAAGTACTTGGGGGTTCATTTTATAGTTTCTCTAGTTTGATATGACTATCTAATTCAGTTTAGATCATAATTCATAAGATATATTAAATCATAAAACATAATCACAGTGGGAAAAATTAGTATATTAGCAACAGGCACAGAGTGTGTTGGAATGTTACAGGAAGATGGAGTTTGAAAGGATCCACATAGCAAGCATATCAAGCCATAGAGAAAATCTTTGTCACCTAACTCCTCTGCTATAATTTATCAGTCCCTTATGGTTCCTGTTTAATAAATTTTTCCTTTGTTTAAATTCATTTTCAGCCTTAAATGAATGGCACATGTTGTGTAATTGTCTAGATTTAAATACTAGGGTCACCACCTATGATCTGGGTAACCTTGGCCAAATTATTTAACCTCTTTAGGAAAGATTCCCTTTTTATGAAGAAAAACATAGTACTTATAGAATTTTGACAACCAAATGATTTGGTATATATAAAGTCTTAGAATACTGTCTAGTACATGATGAGAACTCAATGACTATTTGTTTATTATTTATTACTTGCAAGACTTCATTTTTATGCTATAAAGTTTTGAATCATGGAATTGAGAGTAACCAATAATTTCTTCTGGGGGTGATGAAAATGTTCTAAAGTTAGATTGTGATAATGGTTGCACAACCCTGAATATATTAAAAACCATTGAATTTTACACTTTAAAAGGGCAAAAATACATTTCATGGAATGTGAATTATATTCCAATAAAGTTGCTAAAGAAAATTTAAAATCCTGATAAGTGGAAAATGATAGTAATAAGTGGAAGATTAGTACACAGCAATGCATATCATGTAGTCATTAGCCAAGGATGGGCGACAAATTCAGCTTTAGCCAACTAGCAACCCAAGGAAGGAAAGTGATATCAGTTTCCAAAAGAAGTCCTTCAAGTAAAAGCATAGGAAGAGACCTTCTTTTATAACTTCTTTCTCAGTTTCTACAGTGGGACAATAATGTTCCCCTGAATTTTCATGAGGCTCAAACAGGATAATAGTTGCCAAAACACTTTGTAGGTCAAGAAGTTTATACACATTGAACACATGTAATGTACTTCTATGATGTTTGTGATAGGATGTTTTAGTTTCCTAAGGCAGCTGTTACCAGGTACTACAAACTGAGTGGCTTAAAACAGAAATTCATTGTTTGGTAGTTCTAGAAGTCAGAATTCCAAAATCAAGATATCACAAGGCCATGCACCCTCTGAAACCTGTGCAGGAGAATCTTAACTTACCTCTTCCTTGTGGTTTGCCAGCAATCCTAGGAGTTCCTTGGCTTATAGCTGGTCTCTCCCTCCATCATCATATGGTATGCTCCCTTTATATGTGTGTGTCTGTGTCTCTTCTTCTTATAAGGACACTAATCATATTAGATCAAGGGCCCACTATAGTCTGATATGAACTCATTTTAACTTACTAATTGTATCTGAAACAGCCCTGTCTCTACATAAGGTCACATTCTGAGGTCTGTGGGGTTAGGCCTTGAACTTGTATTTTGGGGGACATAACTCGAACCATAACAGGTACTGTTTTCATGGACATAAAGGAGGCACATCACTGATAATGTGTCTAGATGCCAATAATGCTTCTCTATGAGGGTGCCAGACTCAGAAGGAGGAAGGAGGAAAGGAAATGTACCACCGTGCCCTGTCTTAACTTTGTGAAGAAAAAGCAAACCGATGATCAAAAAGTTACTACTGGAAAGGTAAAAGTGCTGCCATGAAAGGAAGAAAATTACCACTGCACCACACCTGTTTGCTTGTGCTTGTCTGTGAGCTGTGCGGCTTATTACACTTAATCTTCCAGATCATCCCAGGATATAGATCTGACATATGTACGTTTTTCTTCTTTTACTTGAAGAAAGGGAGTTGTTTTTTTGTTTTTTCTCTTTTTAAAGTACAGGTTAGGTTACTGTCCTTGGACCTCCTGAATTGGGAGTTTTAACCAAAATCTGTCCCTATTAACAACTTGGTATAAGCCACAGAAACTGAATGATGTTGATGAAACAACAGGTTAGGGGTGCAAGTGAATAGCCATCTAATATCTATTTTTTTTTCCACATTTTAGTTCTATATTTTTGGTCTTACTTTCAGTGCTTAATAAATGATTGTTCAAAAATGAGATCTATTCATTCTGCTTCATTATGGTTAGAATATTGACCATTGTTCACCTTTCCTGAATGTTGACTTCCCTGCCCCCTCCAGCCCCCTCCTTTTTTTCAAATTTTCTTTGTAGAACAGTTCATATGATATATACCCTCTTGAAAAGAGGGGTGAAAACTTAAGAGAACTTTGTTTTTTAGAAGTTAGTCATAGTGTCACCTCATTTGGGGAATAATTTGATGATGAGATGTTTCTCCAGTAGACCTGGTTGTTCAGTTTTTTGTTTTTTAGTAGAACTCTTGAGCAGTATAGCAGAGGCGTTTTACGAATTCTCTTAAGAAGTAATGGGTACATTTCACTGAACTTTAATTGTAGTGAACAAATATGAAAAGAGGAGAACACAGTTAAGAATTTACAAAGCTGGGCTATTATCAAGAGATCGGAACATAAAACTGGATTTCAGATCAAAGGTTCTGTTTTGGAGTTTGTTAGAATTATTTTATGATCTTGACAAAGTAATTTCATTTGTGCCTCATCTTTCAACTTCCACAGCAGTGCACTTTGTGGAGATGAAGTTATTTAACAAGCAAACTCCTTTGAAATGCAGTGTAATTTAAGCGAGGACTTTCATTAACTGAAAAGTTCAGACACCAAATATGGCCTCTTTCTTGAGTTTTTACAGTGGGATGTATTTTTCCATCATCGTCCGACTTGGGTCAGAATCAGTCATTGTTTTCACAAGTGAGAAATAATATAGAGCTTTTTTATTTTGTTTTGTTTTTTGCTTTTCTTTGACTTTGTATTTTAAGAACGGTTGTAATCCATTGAATCATTTTCTAATAGTTACTGTCCCTCTTTAGCTCTGTAGATTTCCTAGTCTAAAAGGTAAAATAGGTTTTAGAATACACAGAGTCCTAGAATTTTAGAATTGCAAAAGGCCTTATCTAGTCCAACATCCTGCTTTTTTACATGACGAAATAGCTGTAATAAGGTTTTCATTTGTTTGAGTTTATATTTTCATGTTGCTCAACACACTCAAAAGCAGTGTGCACTTGCCTTAGATTCTGAGATGTTAACTGCATGGTGGACCAGGCACTGTGCTATGTGCAGAAAGTTGCAAGGATGTATAAGTCACAGACTAGAGGGAATTTAGACATGTCAGCAAATAAACACAACTCACTGGGTTAACTCCCATACATACTATGTGAATAAAAGAATAAACTTGCCATTTGAGGAGAGACTATCAAGGCAGCCTTCATAAAGGAGAAAACTTTTGAGTGCCATCTTAAAGGATGACTGGAAATACAACAAGCAGAACTCTTTAGAGAGGGGAGGAGTTGAAGAGAAAAGTCAAAGCAGAAGGAAAGGCATTGAAGGACAGACATGTAAGGGCAGAGCACTCTTGGAATTGCAGGTGGTTCCAGTTTGGCAGGAGTAGCGAGTACACAGTGTGAAGGAGTAGAAATGAGACTAGTGAAGAGAACTAGACACGTTGTGGAGTGTCTTGCACACATGGCAAAGAAAGTTCAGTCTTTGTTGCCCGTGAATGATAGGGAGCTGCTGATGTGGTTCAACCTGAGAACAAATGTGATTATGTTTGCATTTTTGAACTAGTACTCTGGGGGCAGTGTAGAGAATGGGTTGCTGTGGGGTACATCTAGAGCAAGGAAGCCACTTAAGTTTACTGCAGTGGTGTAGGCAAGAAGTAAGGAGGCAATATGGAATGATAGGAAAGGATTAATTAAGCTCTAAAGAGATATTCAGAAGCACAAATCGACAAGACTGACTCAGTTGTGATCGTAGAAGGTGGAGAAGATAAAGGAATCCAGCTTTCTGGCTTTCATCAGTAGGTGTCTATAGTATCTAGCATGAAGGTACTTGATGGCTTATGTAAGGAATGACTGAAGGTTATCAAATACTTTCTTCTTTTCTTTTTTTTTTTAATTAAAGTATAGTCAGTTATAACATGTCAGTTTCTGGTGTACAGCATAATGTCTCTGTCATGCAAATGATTTATTCTTTGTTGTGACTCTTTCCTGATTGTCATCTTTTTCTCCTTCAAGATGTCAGCACATTTCACAGTTGTCTTTACGTATGGTTGTTTGTATATGTGATTTGCTCCCCTTGTTCACTTCTTGAAGGCTGAAGATATTTCTTATTTATCTTTAATTCCCTCTTTTAATATCTACTTTCATGTCCCATTTCAGACCTACAGAATCAGAATTTCCCGGGTAGTTAACCTAGGAATCTGAAGTTTAAGATCTACCTGATGGTGCTAGTGATCAGTGATTTTTTCAAGCTTAGCTATAGAGCAATGAATCAGCTGATGGTGGAGCTGTTTTCTCTTACTGACCTTGCTATCAAATGATGGATAGTCAGTTACTAACTTCAGATTTTTAAAAGATGGAGTAAAAAGGGCGCTTTCTTCCTCTTGTGAATGATCTCAGAAAAACAAGGAGGATAAGAAATACAAATTCTGCCTTCATTGATACAGCTAAAACCCCAAATCACAATACGTCAGTAAGGACTATCATTCCCACCAGCAATATATAAGGTTCCAGTTTCTCTTCGTCTTTACCAACACTTGCTATTTTCTGATTTCTTATTATACCACTCTGTGGGTATAAAGTAGTATCTCATTGTGATTTTGATGCATTTCCCTGATGACTAATTATGTAAATATCTTTTCATACACTTATTGGCTATTCTTATATCTTCTTTAGTGAAATGTCTATTTACCTCTTTTACCCATTTTTAACCGAGTTTTATTGAGATATAAGTGTTTTTTAATGTATTCTGGATACAGAGTCATGATTTGCAAGTATTTTTTTCCCACCTGTGGCTTATCTTTTTGTTTTCCTTATGATGTCTTTTAAAGCATAAAGTTTAAATTTATGAAATTCAACTTATCAACATTTTTTTCTTTCATGCATCATGCTTTTGGTGTTGTATCTAAAAACTATTAGCTTAAATCAAGATCATAATGATTTTCTTCTGTCTTTACTTCTAGAAGCTTTATAATTTTAGCTCTTACATTGAAGTCTATGATACATTTTTAGTTAATTTTTGTATATGGTGTCAGTTGGAGTATAAATTCATATTTTTGCTTGTGTTTATCCAATTGTTAAAGCAATTTTCAACCATTTGTTGAAAAAAACCCTATTATTTTCCCATGAAATTGTCTTGACAACTTTGTCAAAAATTTACTGACCATAAATGTAAGGGTTTATTTCTTTCAATTTTTTCCCTATTGATCTTCATGTCTATCTTTATGCCAGTACCCACCATTTTTCCCCAAAGTTTGTAATCTCAGTTTCTAGAAAAGATACACATACTTTAGTTACCAGTCCCTGTGCTGCCTCTAAATCACTATCTTTTGTCTCACTGACTTGCCATATAACACCTGAGATCTGAGATATTTAACGCTTAAATATGAGGGTTTTAAGGTTGAAAGTTTAATGCTTTCATTTTACAGATAAGGATGTTAGGCCCACCACGTTTTTCTCCTAATTTGAAGTATTTGTGTCCCCTGCTATCACAGAAGCATGGTATCTGCCTAGGGATAACATTACAGTGGAGTCACTCTTCACAGTTCTAAAAAAAAGATTCAGAGTAAAGACTTAACAAGGGGAGGGTGATAGAAAGAGGAAAGGAAATAAAGGGTAGATGCCAAAAGTAAAGTACACCTACTTGAAATTTTTGTATAGAGCTGATACACATTTTACTTGGTTCTACCAATTAAATATTTCAGCAGCTATAGTGTGCCTAGGTTTATTTAAAGTTATTAATAAAATTCCCTCTTGACCATATAAGGGTCCTCACATCATTTGAAAATGGAGTGCAGAATCAAGGCTTCACTTCTTTCAGTGGTTTAGGTTTCTGTTTTCAATTTTTAATGCATTTCTTCTGGCTTTCTAATTTTTAAAAGATATACTGTATTTTACAAATATTAAATGTCTTAGCTACAGGTGATAAACTATTATAATAGTTAGAAAGCATTGATTTGCTAAAATACTTTTCAAAGTAACAATTATCTGTATATGTGTATGTGTTCAGTATACACAGTCATGATTATTAGTGCATGACTGATACATGGTCTTTAAAGTCAGGCTGTGCTTTAGACTGCTTCCTAAGGAATGTTATCTACCTGTAGTTCAAAAAGTAGGTCAATGGAGTTGAGTGTCTTATGCCCCATCTTGCTCAGTTGAGCAAAACTTATCAAAACTGTTAGCAGCAATCATTCAACAACCTGTCTTAGAAAACAAGAATAAATGAGGGGTAGAGGTCAAAGTCATCTATCTCATTGTCCTTCTAAAAAATAGAGTTTGCGAGCTAAGGTCAAGTAGTAAAGCTAATTAGACTTGACTGTTAGGCATTATGAATTAATAATCGAATTGCTCTTTAAAGATTATTTTTATAAGTAGTTGGTTACATAGCCTACTTTGGATATTGTTTGTGTAACAATATTTATATTGGGATGGAGGGCTAGGATTTCTTTACATTACATGTAAGTTCTTCTGTAGTAAAATATAAAGGAATGGGAGGGACAGATACACACTGTAAGATTAGTGTTTACTCCTGGAGAAGGAGAACAACCTTAGTGTTATATATAACAATTTTTTTCATAAAAAGACTTTAACCAAATATTGCAGAATGTTTGGATTTGTTTAATCTTGAGATGAGGGGAAGGGAAGAGAGAGGAGATATATGTGGGTATGTATTTAGCAGCGAATGTTAGGTTATGCCATGATTAGCAGCAGATAATGAAGAGAGATACAGGGTATAATAGAAGAATTTCTGGGTTAGGTATTGGGAAATCTTGGTTCTCTTGCCAACTCTGCTAATAATCAACTTTGAATCTTGGCAAATCCCTGTTTTAAGTGAGTCATCTTTGGGATTTGCTCTTCCAGTTCTCACTTTATCTATTCCTTGTGTTTGATCTTCACTTCCATAACTTCAACCTCCATTTACGATCCAGTGGTTTTCAGTGTAGTAAAAAAAAAAAAAACAAAACTTAAAGTTCTTTCTTATATTTCATGTATTTATATTAAAATGTAATTTTCAGAAGCATTTCATTCATTGTTAAACTGCACCTATTTTTATACCTTGGTTCTGACACTGAAATTCTGGAAGCAGGTAAAAAATTTTTCCCAAATAAAGAACTAAGGCAAGATAGGGGTAGGGGATTAAGAGGTATAAACTTCTATGTATAAAATAAATAAACTACAAGGGTACATTGTACAGCACAGGGAATATAGTCAATATTTTACAGTTACTTTAAATGGAGTATATAGTCTGTAAAAATTTTGAATCACTATATTGTACACCTGAAGCTAATATATTATAAATCAACTATACTCAATTAAAAAACAATTAGGTTAATAAAAATGATAAAGGCTCAGGGTCGGTTTCATGAGCCAGCAACCTGTATAGTCACACAGGGCCCTCACTTAGTTTTAATGCTCTGCTATCACAGTCTCCATATTCTTAATAATTTTTCACAAGGCACCTACATTTTCACTTTGCATGACCTCACACACAGGTTATGTAGCAGTCCTGTAAAACTGAAGTATATAAAAGTAAGAATTCCTCATTCTCATGCCTCCTAGTCCTGATCCCTGTGAGTGACCACCACTAACAATTTAGTTTACCCACCTAGAGGCTTTTTAAAATGCGTGTGTAAGTGCACACACATTGTGCTTCAGTCTTCTTTAAAATCTGCTCAGCAGAAATCTATGCATAGTCAGTGTGTACTACATTTTCTTGGAAAACCCCATAATGATCTAGAATGCCACAAACTTAAAACTTTTTTTTAAAGGGGCTAAAAAACTTAGCCGAAAGATGTTGGTACAGAACTGCAGTTTAGATTTTGATTGGCTTGTTGTTGTTTTTTAAAGCATGTTTTACTTAAAGGTTTAGGGAAATAGCATAAGTTTCAGAGTTTTAAGATACCTATGTCTGATGAGATTTCACTTTCTGAAATCTACTAAAATAAACCTTAAAGCCATCATAGGCAAGTCAGGAATGAAAATAAAGTTTATTCATCAGTTAGGCTCAATTGAACAAGGGATTCACTAGTGGGTATATAGGATTATTTGGGGCTTTATTTAGTTAAAAAGTGGTCAGAATTCTTGGTGAAGGGGAAAGGTAAAGGATTCTTCGAGGTAGCTACAGAAAATGGGTAAGGAGGAGAATGAGCTCGTAATTATTCAGACAGTTCTTATGTGTGAAACCTTTTGATAGAGACCTTAGATAAACTATTTTGTTTAATCCTCCTGGCAACCCTGGTGGTATTATCTTCATTTTACATCTAATGAAGCTGTGGCTCAAAGGTCTCAAGAAGCCTTCCTAAGGTTGTAAATAATATATGGCAGAGCAGGAGCCCAAACTTCTATCCTTGCAACTTCAAGTTCATCTGCTGTCCATAGCATTACTCTTTCTAGAGGTTTATTCCTCACACAGTACTTGTTGACTGCCTATAGTGTCCTAGGGTAGATGCCAAGGAGGTCAGATGTGCAGGATGTGCAGGAGACTTACTGGGGGAGTTGCCTGGGAGGGGAAGGAGGGGAAGAGGGAACAGGATGGTAGGAAAAGCCTTTGACTTCCTTGCAGGTGTGACCCTGTCCGTGGAGAGAGGGGAGGAAGAACTTGGTGGGAGCAGCCTCTGACCAGGCCAGTTCTGAGAAAGTCTTGGCCAGGCTGCTAGGGGGTCTGCATCAGGCAGGGGGTCCTGGGTTGTACCCCTTCCTGGTCAGCATTGCTGGGGGCTGTCTGAGGGACTCATGGCCTGATGTCCTTGCTGTGGTCACACTCCTGTGCAGTAGCTAGAGGTCAGCTTGGCTCCCTACAGCAGGT
Source organism: Vicugna pacos (assembly GCF_048564905.1). Taxonomy (NCBI): domain Eukaryota; kingdom Metazoa; phylum Chordata; class Mammalia; order Artiodactyla; family Camelidae; genus Vicugna; species Vicugna pacos. The sequence continues at coordinate 35,304,801 of NC_132998.1, forward strand.
TCTCTTGAAGGGCCATCTGAGCAGGGCACCTCATGGCAACCACAGGCAGCACTGTTCAGTCCTGGTTGAGGTGGGGTGAAAACTGACAATGCGAGTAAGCAGATGAATTAAAAAAAAAACAAACACTAAGATAGCCCTTTGACTATGTGATACTCAGGAAAGCAGATGTGTTAGGATGATCCATGATTTTAATTTAGAATAGAACACTACTTAACACTTATCTGTCTGTCTGTCTATCTATCTATCTATCTGTCAATCAATTTTTTTAGAAATTCAAACATTGGGTAAAACTTTGAGATAATCTGAGAGTTCACTTCCTAACTTTTTTTTTCAATTTCAGGTGTACAACATAGTAATTCAAAATTTTTTACATTATACTCATTTAAAGTTATAAAATATTGGCTATATTCTCTGTGCTATACAATATAGCCTTGTAGCTTATTTATTTTATACATAGTAGTTTATACCTGTTAATCCCCTTCCCCTATTTTGCCCTTCCCCCTTCACATTATTATCTTTTTTCTTAATAATAAATAGTAGTCACTACCATTACTGTTTTTCCTGTGACATTTTATTAGTGACTGACTACTAGACTGTCCTGGTCATTTGTTATCCTTATTGTGACATTACCTTGTCTCACTGCACTCTGGGGAGCGCAAAATACTGCACTCTGTCTCACTGCACTCTGGGGAGCGCAAAATACCTGGGTCCTGGCACTGCCAGTGTCGGTGTGAATGTACAGGGACCTCTCTTTCTAAAACCAGATCTGGCATTTCTTCAACAGAAACAACAGAGCATTTTTAATGGCAGTAGTCATAATTTTCACCTTACATGTAATAACTAAAATTTTGTAACTGCTTGTTCCTTGTTTACTCTCTTGCCCTTCACTCTGGAACTGTAGTGTTCAGATCTTTCACCAGAATAGAAATGGAGAGAAGCTCCTTTCCTGTAATGCCCTGGAGTCAAAGCCAGCTCTGTCAGTATTTAAATGAAAACAACTACAATAGTAATCTTACCTAAATATTGAGGCTCATTCCTAATCACCTCTTTTTTTTTTTTCCAAAAGTGTACGTTTTGTCCCTGCCTAGAGCATTTGATTTTCACACAAAGCAATACATATTAAAAGAATTTTTTTTCAGCTCTTTAGAGTAAAACTGCCTTGACTGTACAAGTGTATTTCTAAAAAGGATTGTAAGTAAATTGAGAGTGCCTGTGGCTATAATCTTAGCATATGTATGGTATAGACTATGAAGAGCCCTTTTCAGATGGCATTTAAGTTGTTTGATTCAGAGTGGCTTTCCTGAGGGTGAAGTTCTTTTATACTTGCCTATTGAATATTCACTAATCTTAAATTACTTGTGTGCACCCCAAGAACTCATGCTCATGTGATATCTGTAGAGTGTCACTTCAGTTGTGAACTATTGACAGTGTGCTCCACAGGGCTCTGGGGTACTGCAGGGCAGTCCATCAGTCCAGCACTGATGATGATGATTACTCATTGCTCTCAGCAACCCCTGTATCATGGTTTAATAATCGCCATCACTTCTCCAGGTTTGCCATTTGAGACATTGTATAGTAGGAAATGTATTCTAATCAAAACCTATTAAGTATCAGAGTTTGAATGTGTATCTGACTAGCTCCAGGCTGATCTTCATTATCCTTTTATGAGTTCATGTTTTCTTAATGCACTCTTATCCACAGGATGAAGATACTGGAATGAAAAGTAAAGTCCATCATATTGCCAAGGAGATCATGAGCTCAGAGAAAGTGTAGGTATCTAGTTTAGAATTCAGAAGGCTATTCGCTTCCCCATTGGCTCATTTAAAACATGTCTTTCATTGCTGTTTTTTACAGGTTTGTGGATGTGTTAAAGCTTCTGCATATTGTAAGTATCTGCTAAAATTTTCTTGAAGTCTAAAACCATCCTCTTTTATATCTTTCACTATTCCCCAGTATTTTTACCATAATTAACTTAAATTTACTTCTATTAACATGTATATACATGTTTGTGGTTTCTAATACATGGTTATATTTTTTAATTCACACATATATGTGAATAGAGTTTTCTAAAATGTATGTCTCTCATGTATGTGTAGTATACCCAGATGATTTCTGAAAACAGGGCCTTTTTATGTCTGTATCTCCAAAATCTTTAAACTTTCTGTCTTTATAATAAAGAGGTTTTAAAAGGATGATATTTCTTCTTGGGCATTTGCAGAAGATGTGTGCTACAGTAGAATTTTGTACCAGCAGTTTATAAAGAATGTCATGATCAGTGTTCAAAATTGTTCTTCTGTCTGAATAAGCTCCTAGAAAGATACTTAAAATAGAGATTTTAACACCTAACTTTTTAGAGTTCTATTTTCAATTTTGATAATTGTCAACTTGAACGAACATGTTGGGAAACAATTATGATATGTGGCTGACTGCATACTCATTTTTCTCATCCACTCCTTTGTACCTGCAAGTTTTCACAAGTTTCATTACTCATTGGCAGTTAAAGTGCTTTTAGTGTTACTTTATTTTAATTATATTTTGGCAAGATATTAAGACTCAACAAAAGAAGAAGTTAAAGTAGAGGAAACAATGAAAAAGGAAATGGAAGTGAATTGAACTGCCATCTAAGAAGTCTACTTAGATGGTAATTATTAACATCATCTTTAAATTGAATTGCTGAGAAACAGTAGGTTTACAAAATGCATACCCATGTCTCTGCACAGAGTATCATTATTTTAGTTTTCTTTTTAAAAGATATTTATAAACATGAAAAGTGTGTTATACTTAAAGGTGTTTCACATTCACAGAATGATCCCCCTGTGCTTTAAACTTGGTCCAGTGGACACATGGAAGCCTAATTCCTGTGTGAAAAATCTCTAGCTTTGGAAACATTAAAAAAAAATTCTTAAGATTGCTAATTTTGTTTTGAGAAATTTTTCTCCCATGAGTAGTTTCTGACATAACTCTTTTTTTAACGTTTCTTTATTGATTTATAATCATTTTACAATGTTGTGTCAAATTCCAGTGTTCAGCACAATTTTTTAGTCATTCATGGACATATACACACTCATTGTGTCACATTTTTTTCTCTGTGAGTTATAACATTTTGTGTATATTTCCCTGTTCTATACAGTATAATCTTGTTTTTCTATTCTACAATTTTGAAATCCCAGTCTATCCCTTCCCACCCTCCGACCCCCTGGCAACCACAAGTCTGTATTCTGTCTATGAGTCTATTTCTGTCCTGTATTTACACTTTGTTTTTGTTTGTTTGTTTGTTTGTTTGTTACATAACTCTTGACTATATTGGTAAGTTCCCTTTATAAATTCATTTAAAAAAATATAGCAGTATTTGGTCACTCAAATAGAACTGGTGGCAAGCATACTGTCACTTCAAGTAAGTTACAATGAACTTAATAAATAAATGACTTTTCAAATAAACTCCATGAACTTTCGCTGCTGTGCCCCAAGCTTCTCTATTGTATAAGCAATTGTAAGGGGAAAAGAAAACACTAAACTGCTGTTTTCTGGAAAACTCAGAACACATCTGTAGGACAAGCAGCTTATACCTATTTGATAGGTGTTCTGATTGACATGTTTAAATAGAAATAGGACATTTCCAAGGAAATTTAAGCATCTGCACGTGAACTAGTAAACTCATAAGGCAAAAAATGCTGTGTTGAACTTTACTGTACTATTTGATCAAATCATGTATGGAACATATGTTAAGGATGCTTATAGTCTAGTGTAGTGCTTCTCACACTATTGTGGTGGGCGACTGGATTTTTAAATTGTCCATCCATGGTAGACCAAAACTTTTGTAAAACACAATAAAAATTCTTGACTATGTCAAATTGATAGAAAAGTTTCCAAACCTTTATTCTCACTTTTTATTTTTAATTTGGGTGGGTGGAGTGGGAAATAATTAGATTTTATATTTATTTTTGAACGAGGTTCTGGGGATTGAACCCAGGACCTCATGAATGCTAAGCATGTACTCTACCACTTGAGCTATACCTTCCCCCCATTATCACTTTTTTGAGTAATATCTTCGCATGCCAATAACAGTTTGTAGGCCACACTTGGAGAAGCATTGTCTTAGTAGATTCTACCTCTTACCATGTGTGCAAATTTTAGAAGATAGTTTGACTTGTTGGGTCTAGCTTTCTTCATTTGTAAAATGGGGATAAAAATACCCATCTCTCAGGTTGTAAGGAATCAGTGGAAGAAAGTACATGGAAGAACCTGGTAGTGTACAATATATGGTAGGATCTCAAATTGCCTTTATTTTCTTCTCCTCCTCCTCTCCCTCACCCCTCCTCCTCCCCTTCTTCTTCATCTTATTCCCTCCCTTTCAAATGCCTTTTTCCCCCTGTACTAAAGTTCCATTTTAATGAAGAAAGTTCTGATTCCAATAGGTAGAGAAGCGATTAAAAGCTTTACCAGTGTGTTTGATTTTTTAAAAATATATGTCGTGGTTCTTACCTCCATATTTTCGGAACAAAGCATAAGCGCTGTAAGAATAGACAATTAGCTCAAGGTATTTCCCTTATCTTCTCAGTCCTGATAGATGACCTTAGTCTTTTCCCCACTGATGTGGAACAAAGTGAATCATCTAAAACCCACCTTGATCTGTACATTTTCAAAACCTCCTAAGCCTTTAATGTAGGAGTGAGAGTAGATCATTTGCCAACCTCATGTTAACATCCTGTCTGGTATGTGCAAATGTAATTCAGCAGAGCTCAACATTAGTGGGTGTCTTCACAACAGGGTATTAAACAGGTCGTGAGCCATTACTAAGAGTGGTTTGTCACCAGGATAATGTGGGTGAAGCCAAAAGCATCTCTTGTTTCAATTCAACACTCGTACTGTGCTATTAAAGCTCATATTTACTCTTCTACCAAAAGTACCCCACAAAGGTAGCACATGAATAGTTTAATCCTGAGGACTGCTGCTGTCTGATTTCATCTAAATGAATGAACTTCTGTTATATGATAGAATATGACTGCTTTAAAATATCTAACAGGCTTGTTAGATAATTCAGTGAGTATTTTGGAAATCAACAAGGTATCCAAGTGGCTTGGGAGGAGCTATTGTTTGAGTTATACATGATTTCCCATTAATAGTTTTCCATATTAGAGACTCTAGAATAGCATTAAAAGAGCTTTCTGTGACACAGAAATGTTCAATATCTACATTGTCCAATATGGTGGCTGTACTTTAAAATTTGTAAGGTATCACTGTAGCTTGCTGATACTTTATGTATCACTTTACTATGTCACTGTAGCTCACTATCATTTCTTTGTTTTGAATTTGCTAAACTAGGTGATATAGCTCATAAAAATGTTTTAAAGTCCAAACTCATGAATTTTATCACTTAAGCTGTTACTGCATTGGGAGGAATTAGACATGGGTGGAGATTATGCAATTTAAAATATACTTAGTAGGGAGGTATAGCTCAGTGGTAGAGTGCATCCTTAGCATGCATGAGGTCCTCGGTTCAGTCCCCAGTACCTCCATTAAAAATAATAATAATAAAAATTTAAAAATTTTAAATATACTTAAGTTTCTAAGAACCAGTGTACTTGGCTGAGGAATTCGATTCATCTGTCTGATGTTTGTAGGGAGTAGCAAGACTCTGCAATTAATGTTTAATGTGGTACTTACTCTGTAGTATCTACAATGAGCACTTGGACTTTGACCTGGATTTGAAAAAGGGTCCAATATGCACATTGTCTCTAAGTCAGTACCCTATTGAGTCCAAAGAGAAAAGAGATTCTTAAAAGGCAGTCTTTCTGTTTTCAAAATGGTAGTGCCATCCATGTATATAGCTCCCAAAGCTGGAGAACTAGGACTTACTCTTCATTTCTCCTTTTCACCTCTCCAGCCAAACTACCAGCAAACCTGCTGATTCTGTTTCCTCTTTACTGCCACCAGCCTAGTCCAGAATATCATCTCTTCCTCAGCTGTAGGCTAAGTGGAGGTCCTTCAAGACAAAGAGCTGTTATTTAGAATGTATTTATATCAGGTAAAACCTATACTATTTAGTTTTGATGTTATCAAGTGTTTGATCAAATCAATCAAAATAGAGTTTGTTCCTGAAACATACCCTAGTAGGTTTATTTTTCCATTAGAAAGTAAGCTCCATGAAAGCAAGGGTTTTTTTCTGTTTTGTTTATTGTTAATCCCACTAAATCAGTATCTGTTAAATGAATGATAGGAAACTGATGAATAATACCTGGTTTGGTAAAACTCTAATTATTTATATTTGTTTTCCCTCTTTGTGGCAGAAGTTGTCCAATCCAGAGATTGCTATATTGTATATAAATGCCATTTTCAAGATAAAAACATCTTACACATCTAATATAATTAAGTATAAATGATAAAATGTTGGTTTCTGTTATCTTTTTTGCTTTCTGTTGGGAGACTGATTTAATAGACATTTCTATAAATTTATTTTATAAATGTCCAAATAGCATGATTAAAAAAAATCTTGGAACGATCAGAGACTTTGAGGCCTTTTGAACAAAGATGGGCTATTAAGTAGTATAATACTAGTAATGAAGCATCTTTGTTTTACCAATTTCTCTAGATTGGAGTATGCATTAACCTGAAAATTTGAGAGTCTCAAAATTCATTGAGTTAGAGGCAAAGCTACTTGGACATTCAGATGTCTAATAGTAAATAAAATATATCTTTTATTTTTAATGCATTATGAAGAGAATAAAAGGTTTCTTCATAGAAGCCTTCAGTTTATACCATCTTTTTAAAATAGTACAACGTTCCCACATAGCCCGCATCCAGTTTCCTCTGTTGCTATTGTCTTACATTAGTGTGGTACATTTGTTGTGATTAAGGAATCAATACTGATACATTATCATTAAGTTCATACTTCATTTAGATTTCCTTAGTTTTTTTTTAATTGAAGTGTATAGTTTCTATCATCTTAAAATCACTTCGTCTTTGTTTTACTGAATACCTATGTATTTTCAGCCTTGTGAACTATTTAATTGTCACTTGTTCTTTAGTTGTAAAGAGTCCTCCTTTATTTTCTATTGACCTGGCTACCAAACTTTCACTTTTTTCTTTCCTATTTTTGTGGGGGGAGGTTTATTTACTTATTTTGGAGGAGGTACTGGGGATTGAACACAGGACCTCATGTATGCTAAGCATGTGCTCTACCACTTGAGCTATTCCCACCCCACTCCGAACTTTCACTCTTGAGCAGCTTCCTTCATATGAAGCCTATCCTTCACTGAATGAAGTTCATTGTTAGGAGTGCCTTTGTCTTTTCTGCTGAGGTGTTTTCCTCACCTTGGTTTGATATTTCCTTCTCTTTATATATGTCTGTTTGAGAGCTCTCTTTCCAGACTTCCTAGGACTTGTGGATCTTAAATGGTGGCCATGTGATCATTTAAATTAACCAAATCTCCTTTGATTAAATAAATGGCCTTCTACTGAGTGCTTTCTCTGTGCCTTGCAGTATGCTATGTTACATAAATTATCTATTTTAAACCTCATAACGATCCTATCAAATAGATGTTATTTCTATTTTTTAAGTGAAGTAAATAAGTCAACTGCCAAATATAACCCAATACTAAATGGCAAAGCCAGACTTTGAACTCGGTTTCTCTGAGCCCTTGCACTAAGTGATTGTTCTGAAATTGATTTAAAAATTGTTGCTTGAAATCTCTACCATGCTATATAGGGTATAACGTATCTTTGGGCATATTCGCTTGCTTTCAGAATTCTTTCAGTTGGGGCAGGAAACTACAGAAATTCTAGTATTTCATCTTCTAAAGATGATCACTTAGGTTATATTGTGATGACTACCAGTTAATGTTATTAAAGGGATTAGAGATTTGAGACAAAAGATCTGTTTCAGTCCTGTTTATATAGTTTCTCATTGATGATTGTGCATGGTATCACCAGGTCTGAACGTAGAGGGAAGAATAACTCCATTAGTCAAATATTTTCATTTTAGAACAAAGTCAAATTGTTACGTGGAGCCCATCCTCCCCTTTCTTTTACTTCATAGTATCACACTGCTTTCTGCATATTTATCAGAGCTCTTTGACCTCAGCAGCTGCTTTGCTTTTGCTTAATATGAAGTGATTCTTAATGCCCTTCATACAGGCTGGGAGCCCTGCAGAGCTCCCTGTCTGTCCATATGTCCGTTTGGTCATTGTAATTCACTGTGTCATCATAGTGGTTAAGTAATGCCCTAAGGTCAGGAAACCCAGTCAGAACAGCTGGTAGTTAAGTCACTTAACTTCTCTTTGGCACCAGAGATATAAAACCTGACCTGACGAGTAAGGCCATCTGTTTCGTGCTTTGTTGCTTTAGATGTTCATACTTGATTTTATTTGCATTAATTTTTGCTTAGTCTTGCCCAAGTGATCAGAGCTGGTGAGGCTATGTTAATACCTCAAAGGCACTGAGTGGTTTTTTTTTTTTTTAAGTTGATCTGGTTCTTATTTGTAGGTTCTCTTGGAATTTTTAAGAATAATATTATGACCTACTTTATAATCCAGTAACCCATTTCTGTTTCTCAAAAGGCCGAATAGAACAAGCATTTGATTATTGTGATCAGAAGCTAGAGTGTAGGTGGTTCGGTTTTGCCTACAGAATCGTTGGTTGCTTTATGTTAGAAGAATAGACTGAAGTATATGTGGTTGATATCAAAAAACTCTCTTACTCACCTAGTATTTTTATACTCTAGCTCCTCTCACCCATTTTATTTTAAATACCCAGCTTTTTCAGTGTGAAAAAGCATACTCTGGATCTAACTGAAAGTACCAGTCCTGTGGTCCTACATCCTCACTGATTTAGTCAAGGAGGTGTTGGTGAATTTAGATTATTCTGCCCAAAAATAGTTTTGCCTCTGGCTCTTAAGTGTCATCACACTTTCCCAAGTTATCCTGGCTGTTAGCATTTAGAAAAATAACCAGATGTGTTGTAATCGACCTTTTTATTTAAAAACAAAAGCAAAAACAAAACGATGTTTCCTCCTTCCAGTGGCACCAGTTCTAGAAATGGTCGAGGTTCAGGAAGAGCTGAGACGTTAGAGATTCTGTACGTAGTTCCCTTGTGGATTAATTACATCTGGCTCTGGGGCCATTACACATTGCTTTTCAAGGGGTGGTTGCCTGTGAGGTGAGGGAATGAAACAGGGGCCAGGGCTGCCCTGTGCAGTTAAGGAGGCTGTGAGTTGTGGGTAAGGCCCTTGGTCTGAGTTGCATTGGCCTGGAGGAAGGGGTGCTGTTTTCTATTTTCAAAAGCTACCATGAAGCCTATTGATGGCTCCAGTAGTGATTGCTTAGAATATGTAACTTTCTAGGTTTTAGGAATAATATTTGATAGCCAGGTATAAACTCTAAATTCCTATAGTCTTAAACGTTCCTCTTCTGCTCTTACAATTATTAAATTTCTCTTTTATTCTGACATGCTACTTATAATTTTGAAAAAGGCATCATGGGCCATTCATCATCCAGAGCCGCCTACACCATCCAGTAGTACTGGGAAGAAATGAAGTCTTGCCTAGTATGTGACAGGGCACTTCAATTAGAGGTGGCCATCACACTGGTCAGCACAGTGTGGATTTGGCTGGTCTCTATTGAATGTGTCTTAAATAAACAAGTTTCCTTTTTGGCAATGGTAGCAGACATATGGAATTCAGAGTCTGG